>NC_056743.1:1839699279-1839861022 GCF_019279795.1 Protopterus annectens | reverse complement strand
TAAAACATTAGTTTATTGCTATGCACTCAAAGTATAAAACTGATCATTTCCTTTAAAAGCTCAAACATATACTTTATAGTTATCAGAGAAAAATATTTAATATTCACAATAAAACAAAAATAGTATAAATAAAGTAAGATGGATTTAACTTTATTATCTTTAAATATCAGTGGCTTAAACAATCCTAGCAAGAGATGAAATCTGCTGAAATATTTAAAACTGAACAAAGCACAAATTGTCTTCCTTCAAGAAACTCATTTCAAAACAAATGACAATTACAAATGGAATCCTAAGGAATATATGATATTGGCGCAATCCACTTATAAGACAAAGGCAAAACGGGTAACAATTTTATGGAAAAAATGTGGTTAACCCAGAAATCATTTTTAAGTATGAAGATAAAGAAGGCCTTATGGCATTAGTAATAATTAAATATAATAAACGAATATGGACCCTAGCCAATCTATATTGGTTTCCAGGCATTGGAACAGGAATTGTTAAGAAACATTTAGATTTCATTTCCAATAATTATAAAGGCAACTTAATATTAGGAGGAGATTTTAATTGTGTATTTGATATTTCTGAAACTACAAATAAAAGACTACTGCATAAATCTTCTGTATCAAAAGCTTTAAACAAGTGGGTAGAATAAATTCATCTTGCAGATACTTTCAAATTTAAAGAAGGTAAATCTTTGTTGTTTTCCCATCAAGATCACAGATTTGGTCCCCAAACTAGAATAGATAAAATATTTCCTGCCCATGACTTACACTCTAAAATCATTAATTTCTCAATTACTCCCTGCTCCTTTTCAGACCACAATTCATTGATACTAAAACTTCAAAATGGGTACAAACCATTAAGCTTTAACTCCAGAATTTCAGCATATATCACTAAAATTAAAGAGTTCAAACCCTGGTTATTATTTGAATTACAGTTCTTTTTAGATATTAATGACACCACACAGATAACTAAAATAATGATATGGGACTCATTAAAAGCTTACATATATGGTAAAACCCTAACTTGGTATAAAAAATTAGAGAATGGGATTCTGAATTATTAGATCGACAATCCAAACTTTTGTCAGTAAAAGCTGAAAAAAATCAAAATCATTTGGAGAATGAAGAAAGTAGAAGTATTAAACAATAAATACAACAAAATTCTAACACATAAAACTAGTTTAGCTTTAGAAAAACTAAACTTAATACCTTGGCCACTTCTTCCAAATATCTACATAAATTATCCACAAGAATCAAAATACAATCAGAAGCTATTAACATTAAAAGCATCTTCCATGAAAAAAAAGGGAAAAATGGCTCAGATATAGGTGACATTTTGATGCCTATAGAAATCACTATATGGAACATTTCCAAAAAGAAAATAACATATTGATCAATTAAATGTAGATGAAAAATGTTCTAATATAAAAAATGCCAGAAAAATTAAAACTAGATCAGCAAGCACCCATATCCTACAAAGAAATTACAGATACAATAAAAGAGGGTAAAAAATAATAAAGCTCCAGGTATAGATGGCATAATTGTGGAAATATATAAACTTTTTGCTTCAAAGATACTATCCCTCTTCCATAAAACTCTATTAGAAATTCAGTCACAAGCTTTAATACCACCATCTTGGAGATATTCCTTAATCACACCAATCCTAAAGGAAAACAAATTCCCAAACATCTGTACCTCATATAGACCTATATCATTATTAAATAATGATGATAAGATATTTATGACAATATTAACTAACAGAATGAAAATACCACTATCCAAAACAATAAATAATGATCAAACTGGATTTATATATCATAGGCACACATGTGACAATGTTAAAAGGATAATATTTCTTATAGATTATGGTAATAAAGAAAATAAAGAGACACTCATAATTGGCTTAGATATAGAGACAGCCTGTGATTCCCTAAACTGGGACTATTTATTCAAAATCCTAATGCTATTTGAATTTCTTGCATCCTTTGTTCATCTTCTAAAGAGTATATATATATATATATATATATATATATATATATATATATACACACACACACACACACACACACACACACACACACACACACACACACACACACACACACACACACACACACACAAATAATTTAGCGTATTTCAAATTAGATAATTTTACCTCTGAATCTATACATATAACAAAAGGCACTAAACAAGGATGCCCCATGTCACCAATTCTATTTGCTCTGGCTATTGAAATATTGCCAGATTCAATTTGTAACAATATAAAAATCAAAGGAATAGATGTTTATGAACATTACAATTCTAAAGTAATGCTATTTGCTGATGGCATATTGCTAAGATTATCTAATACAAAAGAGATATTAGAAGAATTAGATATATTAATTGGCAAATTTCACATGACTTCAGGACTACATTTCAATAAATCAAAATCAACATTTTTATTTTTAAATAAAAAAAAAGAACTGCAGACTAAGGGGAATCACATCACAGGGAAACAAGAATCTACCTTAAATATCTAGGAATTGAGTTATGCAAGGATAATAATGAATTAGTCTAAAAAAAACTATAATAATATCATCAATATAATTAAAATCTCTGTGGAAAAATGGAGCAACATAATATTAACATTTGAAGATAGACTACAGTTAATAAAAATGGTTTTACTGCACAATATCCTATATATAGCCTTGTCAATGCAACTGTTACCAGAAAGGAATATACTTAAATAAATAAATTCATGCCTATAAAATTTGTATGGTTTCCCAAATGAAACAGAATAGTTTTAATACATCATATCAGACCATGGAAACAGAGAGGATTAAACTTTCCTGATATAGAAACATATATAAAACCATCAATATCTAAAACAATCTCAGATTGGATAAATCCAAATTATTCTGCAAATTGGAAAGAATTACTAAATGTAATATCAATAAATGAATTTGATTTACAAAAAAAATTCAAATATATAAAAACAATTTGCCATTGCCATATGTATTAGTATGCAATACAATATAACTTAACCCACTAAAAACTGTATGATTAATTATTACATTGACTCATTTAGGAAAATTATTAATGCAAATATAGATTTAAAAATCTGGTTTGATCTTTTAACACCATTTATAATCACTAAGAACTTTCCACATCAAATATATAGAGAAATTATTAATTCCAGTTAAATCCACAAGGCACACTGGAACACACACCAAGAAATCTCCAAAGGAATTCCGGGCAAGAGCAGTACTGAAGTCAAACTTGTTAAGCAACAATTTAGTTCCACAAAGCTTTTTCTTCAACTGATAGGCAAACTTCTTTAGACAAGCAGAGCAAACAACACCACACCCATATATACATCTCCCTTTACAAACACATGTTAAAACTAATTAACATTTAAAGGGACTATACCATAAATAACAAGACTGCAAGTTAAAAATAAAAAAACTTTTATACATGATCAATCAAAAATTACCCACTAAATAAAACCAACATCCTCAAATGCTGGACATGTAAAAATCCTACTTAGACTAATATAAAATAAACCTAATCTAGTAAAAAAATCAAACAACCATGAAATGTTACCCCAACGTTCAATTTTCAAGATTTATAAAAACATGCTAATATAATGCTTGCTTAAATCTCATACAAACATGTAGACAAATGGAAGTAAGTACACGCCAATATATGTGCAACTACCATCAACACAAACATCAGATGGCCATTGCTCTATCTCAGTAGACTTCTTAATTTCAGTATGCATGAAAGCAAAACCTTGTCATTAAGACCCGGAGCTCTGTAAGAATTCAACCTCAGCTGCCAAATCAATTCCTGTCTCTCTAACAGTAACTGGTAAGGGCCCCCTTTTACATCTGATGTAATTTGATTTAAAACCCTAAACACAAAAGAGTGAGTGGGATTCTCACTACAATGTTTAGCCAGGGCATTCTCTAACCTAGCCTTCCTTATGCTGTATACATGCTCATAGATCCTTTCTTTCAACTTCCTGTCAGTCTTGCCCACATAAAATGTGGGACAAAGCTGACAGGTAGCAAGGTAAACTACAGACCTCGAAGAGCATTTATATCTTTCCTTTATCCTGTAAGTTCTGTTAGCAAATGAAAAAGTGGCCCCAGTTGCCAAGTGCCTACAACAACTGCATGCCTCACACTTGAAAGTCCCATCAATCTGGTGACACATTCCACTATTCATCTCCATGATACTCTTTAAATTATAACCTTTTCTGTAAGTGACGTAAGGTCTGTCACCCAATTTACTTATTATGTCAGAATCAAAACTGATCAAACCCCAGTTTCTCACCAGGATACACTTTATTAAATTTGCCTCTATACTGTAAGGGGTAATAAATCTCATTGTAAAACTCAACCCATTATCCTCCACATTATTTTCATCAATGGAAACAACAGAGAGGGAGCCTGTGTTAGTGTAACCAGTACTAGACATCGTGGTTTGTCCTGTCAAAATAGGTTTGTAAAAAAAAAAAAAAAAAAAGATGAATTAAAAATTAAAAAGTCATGAAATAAAAACAAAGATATACAACAAGGTAGAAAGGGAGATTAAATCAGTATCAATATAGTTTTTATATCAGTAACTGAATAATTAAAATAAACCACAAAAAATAAATAAAAATGAAAAAAAAAAAAAAAGAACAGATTTAAAAAATGACCCTCCATCAAACATGAGACTTTGAGACTTCCTAAATGAGGCACTCCCTTATGTGTATATGCTTGTTTTATATAAAAGCTATGTGTCATACTTGACTTTGCTTGTTGATAGTAGAATATTCCCATTCAGGTGTATCTTGTATCCATGACCAGTTTATGCTTACAAATTATGCCGTACAGTATATTTCACTTTAGAACAATTTGTAGGCACTACACCATAAATATCTGGGTTCAGTTATGTTTAACATTTTTGTTTTCTTCTTTTTTTATTAAAAAGAATTATAAGGCATCAATAGTTAATAATAATTAATAATAATTAATTATTAATAATCATAATTGTAATTGTATGCTGACAAATGTGAAACTGGAATATATATTTACTTCTGTTTAGGATACAACATGCAATAAGTAGCACTTAAGGCAGAAACAAATATTGACTCTTAATATAATTAAATATTAAATTCACTAAACTGGCCTATTATATTCTTTGGCTAAGATGTCATTGCACATCAGATCCAAATTATATTTATCAATACAGAAAAATAAAGCAGATCAAAAACCTAGTTGTAGTGATTGCCAAGAAACTTGTTTTAAAATGCATAGTACCACCTTTAGAAACAAAGCTAAGAGGATATCAGATCTGCTTTCCTAGATGGCCAGCTCAAGGTACTCATTTCTCATAAGCTAATTTTATTGTATGCTATTAATTCTTAGCAAGGACTATAAAGGAACTTCTATACAAACAAACACAGTTTGTTTTACCCAATCCTATGCCTAACACACAAAATGAATCCCTTCCAAACTGACAAACTTTTGTGCTAGAATCTGAACACTATGTCTGTACAGTGTGGGTTATAGAATAATTTGAGATAAATCATGAACAACTTGTAAATGTTTCAGTCATACAGTAATAAGATCAACAGTGGGTTTAAACCTATATGCATAATGCAGCACATATTGTTACCAGGCCACAAAGCTTCTAATTAAGTCAAGTAAACTGATTAAGTTACATTGCTTCATTGCTTGAATAATGTCTATGTTATTAGTAGCAGTCTATTTATAAGAACAGTAGCATCTTCAAATATAAACTTTACAGTGGGATAGATTTTAAAAATATATATACTTATGATAGCACTATTTATGTACTGTCCATATTTTACATTCTTTCCTCCTGGAAACTAACAACAGATATACCACATAACAATTCCCTTTAAGAAAATTTAAAACAAGACTAATGCATTCTCCCTGACTCCACTCAGGCATACTTCTCAACAAGGCTGCCAGAACAGAATGCTGGATGAGAATATCTTATTTATCATGTATTAAACCACATTATTTTCTATTTTTTTTTCAGAACAGTTTTACGTTAAAGTTATTTTTTCTTGGACTTTTAAAAGTAGGTGGCTGGAACAAAATGCAAATATGTTTAATTGTGTTTGGAAAAATCAGTTCTGTTTTTGTGAATTATGGGAGAAGAATTAACAAGGTATTCAAAACAGCATGGAGTGTTGGCATGGCTCTTTCTCCCTGAAATACAAGACCAGATGCTTCAAATGTTTGAAATGACTGTTTGAATAGACATTCTGAAATTGTTATACATATAAGCATTTTTGCAGGCTGTCTTCAACTGCTGCTCATACTAATATAGAAGTCTATGCCCCCTACTCCTTGGTAATGTGCGCGTACTAACTTCAAGCTTTCTGTACCTCAGAAAAGGAAGACTACATCATGACATTGTAACCTCAGACATTATACTCCACATTCACACTTTCATTTCTACTATTCTGAGATTGTAATTATAGTCCTTGAAAATTCAACAGGCACCCTATGTCCACAGTTTACTTTATACACTTAAACAAAGTTGACCCTGTTGTATTAAACCAGTGACATCAGTCATGTATCCATTATGTATTTTAATGAGAGAAATTCTTCCCACTGTTGTCTCATTTAACTCTTTTTAAAATCACTACACAGACCCTATTGGAAAGGCCTTTGTAAGTTTCATGTACTTCTTATTCATGTGTTCCTATCCTGTAGTTGTACAATCCAGTACCTACAGCTTTACAATTTTTTCACATTACTTTTCAAATTTCCAGTTAGTATCAGTACCAAGTACTGTCCTGCAATGTAGCTATAAAGAGATAGAACAAGTAACAGACAGTTTGTTTAAAAAGACACATTATTATAAAAAGTTAGCACATTACAGGACCAGTTTCCTATTGAAAGTGATGCTGATAACTGTGAGTTCTGCGTGTGAAAAAAAGACAAATGCAGATCAAATAAGATAACAGCAAATATCAAAACAAGGACATGCCAAAAGTGTTTTCAATGAGTTATCAGCACTGCACCCTCAACACTGAGGGTCTGTATTGTCCCAGTTACATATATAATATATAATATATATATATATATATATATATATATATATATATATATATATATATATATGGGTCTAGGATATTTCATCGAAAGCACATTTCACCTAAACTCAAATGACAGAACACAAATCACTGAAAGCACAATTCACCAAAACACATTTTACCTAAAATTTAGATGGCCTTATCCCCACTGTAGTGTGACCGTGGAGTTAGTATATATAGTAGGGGGGTGTGGGGGGTGTAGCCTCCACATATTTTGAGTAGATACCATGTTTGGAAAAGAGTAATATATTGAAATTGCAAGTATCCATGTATATAGTTCAAAATATTTATCATATGATGAGGGCAGTGCCCCCAAACCCCCCTACTATATATACTAGCTCCAGGGTCGCACTACAGTGGGGACAAGGTCATATAAAACTTTAGGTGAAATGTGTTTTGGTGAATTGTGTTTTAGGTGAATTGAGCGTTCAGTGAAAAGTGCACATTAATTTGAGTTTTGGTGAAATGTGCTTTTGGTGAAATGCCCTAGACCGATATATATATATATATATATATATATATATATATATATATATATATATATATATAAACTACAAAAGTGCTGTATCTCAGAGTAAAGGGAAAACTCTGAAGTACCCCCAGCATCAATCGTAGTATATATCACTCTAGCTGGGATTCAAAAACTCTGAAGCAGAGCAAGTCTGATTGTCAGAGTACCTGTGCTTCCAAGCCCTGAAAGGTTCATAAAAGTTGTTTATTTGCATTTTTTTCCAGGGTGGGCTCAGCCATAGAGCAGTGTCTAGTTAAGTAACTTACTCAAAGTCACACAGTTAAGCAATGGAGGCTAAGATAATCAAACTTTGCACCATTGGACCACGGGAAACAGCTTGTTAATAGCTCCTTAATCCGTTAAGCTAACTGACAGACCAGTTTCAAACCATGTAGAGCAAGAAGTCTGTGCAAGCATTACAGTCTTTGCACATATTACACAGGCACGCTCACATGATCATACAAAATTCCAGATGTTAGGAACGCTGGAGGACCAGCTAATTTTACTGAAGTAATCTACAGAATAGCAGCTGCACATTACACAAAGGTGCTGCACTTTTTATCAAAAATGATTTCTCCTCCATGCTCTTATGCTGTTCAACATACAGTGTTGAGCAACACACCAGTACTGTCAAACTCAGAATATGCCCCAGCACCATAGCTGTACAGCCTGTTACTCCCTACTGGCAAGAGAGATCTCTGGAAAACCTGTTACCAAACATAACCTTCTCTCATTAACCAGAAATGGCTTTACCACAGTGTTAATACAAAATCCTGCAATCCAAAACAAAACATTGTGAAAGTACTGCATTCACAATTTCCAACAAAGTCCAGTTTGGATAAAAGCAACTTTATTTTTAATAAAGTCTTTATATGGGAGTAGTATTTCTATAGTGTTTCATTTTGGATTACAACCTTCTCTCATTCCATCACTGTAATAGTGGTGGGATCCCACCAGTAGAAGCTCATATAGTATCATGTCCTCTTATTAACATACTTTAGAAATGACTCCTTCCTTCATCTACTGTCATGCCTTCAGAGTAGGCTACAGTACAGCAGTGATAGGCAGTTTACTAAGATGTCCCTTACCCACCACCACACACACACAAACACACATGCACACACACACACACACACACACACACACACACACACACACACACAAACACACACACACACTAGCCATTATAATGCAGTTTTGCCTATTTTCACAACTACCAATTTTCTGGTCAGACATTCATTTTCCTGTACATGCCTACACATCTGTACTATAAAAGCTTACATGCTGAATTTAGCCAAATGTTATTGCCAAAAAAGTATGTAGTCACATATTTGTACTGTCACTCATTTTAACACTGGTTGGGCTACAGTAGCATTTATATAGAAGAATGCACCAGAGCAAAATAATGGAAACTGGTCCTTTTAAGTTCAGATTCCTGAGTTTCAGGTGTATAAAGTTAAATATTAACCTGTGCCTTTTTAAAGATATTTATAGTATGGTAGATGTCATTTCAGAAGAGTCTGGAACACTTTTGTCTGGACTATTGCTGATGAAGGAGAGACTTCTCATGGTTGATCAATCAGCTTCAAGGCAGGAGTCCAGCAAGTGATGCATAATAGCCTGCGGAAGGCCTGGCAGTGGTAAACCTGGTGGTCACCTAACCAGACAGATCTTGCTAAAGATTCAGTTTTTCCCAGAGAAAGGTCTGGTGCTGAAATACTTGGAGTTATAAAGACTGCCATTTGTATATGTCTGAGCGCATTTATATTACACTTTCGAAAACTCAAACTGTCAACAGCGTAATAATTGACAAGAAAATGTCGAAACTCCCGAACATCGAACGCACACAAAAAAAAAAAAAAACACCCAAACACAACACAAATTGCTCTATGCAGGGGGGCAAGCCCCCCCCCTGCACCCCCCACGCCATCCGCTATTTAAATATACCAACTCCAAGATCGCACTACATTGCAGTAAATGGAAATCTCCCCTTAAAGAGATTTCCGTTTACACGCGCGATGACTTTCACTTTCGACATTTTGGTGCCGACAATATCAGCTTCAATATTGTCGGACTTCGACAGGGAGAAGTAGACCCATCTGAGCATCCTGTCTTTTGTTATCTTGACTTTTATATTCTGGGAGTGACTTTTGCACAAAAAAAAACTTTGTATAAATGTGATCAGCAGAGGGCATAAAATCAAATATGAAAAGCCTTTCATCAGTAATAGAAATATTGTGCATCTGTCTGAAATAACACTGCTAATGGGACTTGTGGATTGGATTCTTTTATTTCAATGCAAGCATCCTGTTTTATAGCCCACCTATATTTTTGTTGAAATTTGGTGAATTCAGTTTGATTTTTGTATTATAACAATAAACACTGTACTGATTGTGATAAAATGGGTGTGTTCACTGTCTGAACATTTTGCATCTGGTGGAATATGCAGGGAGCTGCGACATTTAGCATTTAAATTCCACCAGGAATTGTTAAACACTGAGTTTTCCCCATGGCAAGCAAAATAGACTTTTTGTGCTCTTGGGAATTAAATAGGGTAGTGTGAATCCCTAGAGCTGGTCCATAGTTGTTCCTATCACTAAGGATACATAATGACCACCACAGAATAATTTCTGCAGGTGATCACTTCCACTACTAAGGGGATAATAACAATAGGCAAGCCCTTAACCCAAGTGAGAATCTTACACTTACTGTATCCTGTAATCTGTAATTAGGACCTGGAAGCCTAGGTGATAACATTTGAAATAATGTCCAACCAGGATGGCTTGAATAATTTCTATAGGGCCTGAGTTTTGTCAGCACATGTAATGGGGGAGGGGGGGCACCTCTGTGCATACATGGACATTTCCAACTCAGACTGCAGTGATTTTGAAAAGAGAATACATTTACTAGCAAGGGCTAGGGTCAGCTCAGAGACTTGGCGCTTCAATTTCAGTGTAGAATTTCTAAAGAAATAAGATGGTTAGGGCACAATTACATTGTTACATTTTGTCTAGAACCTAGGGGTATAAACAACAAAGAAGCAATGATGACAATTTTGCTACTAGAATGATTTAAAAGAGCCTTATTGGCAATCATTAGAAAGTTGGTTTGTCAAGCAGGCCAACAAGCTGCTTAAAGCATTATAACTTTCATAGGGAGGACTCAGTGCTATGAAAACATATATAGAAATATCTGCTAAAGTAGTTGACAGAACAATAAATAAAGTGAAAGGAACCATGTCTCCCATGCTTTCCTTTAGCTGTGGCAATAGAGGGTATATTGCTGTCTTTGTGTGTTTTGTTCGTAAGTATATTGCTAAATGTTGTGGATGGCTGATGATGTGGAAACTCTGATGCAAACTGCTAAGGAGGTTTGGGTTGAGGAGACTGTACAACATGATCAGATGATAACTTGTCTGATCAAGTCTGCATTTAGTAACTGTGCCACTTCAAAATTAGTGAATTGTTTAATTGAAGTAGATGAGTGAGAAATATGGGGGCCTTTAGGCTATGTAGTATGATCACTTTGCTAAAAGCACAATATATCTCCAAGAAAAATGCCCATTCTCCAGTTTTTTGAGGTGGTGTATATCCATGTGGAGAAAAAAATTATACACCCTCAAAAAGGTGGAGGTGCAATCCCAATCTGAGCAAGTCTTAGACACAGTAGCCATGGGTTTTTATCGCAGCCTTGAAGAAATTATTGTAAAAGAGTTCCATTTTCCAAAAATCCATAGAAACAGTGGTAAGGAGAGAACAACAGTATGGCTCCTCAAATAGAATCAAGTTCAACAAATGCACTAATCACAGGTTAGCAGGATTCCATCTAAACTAGAGCCATACAAAAGCAGTGGGCCTGTGTGACCCAGGGTAATCTTAGAGAGTCCATGGCAAAACAATGTATGGATACATCTGTTTGAAGAAGAAGACCTGTGATCTTGTACTACAGACATGCTCATGAGAGTTGGGCAAAGAAATTCAAAATCTTTGTATTGGGTTTCCCAAGGGTCAATGAACAGCCTCTGAACTGGGCTTAATGAATCCTTTTAATTCCAATGTCTGTTTGAAAGGAATTAAAAGGAGATTATGGAACCATTAGCAAAGTCCAGCTATGAACTCATGTATATATAGGTTGTGCTGGACTATGCTAGCCAGTGCCCCAAAGCCATTCTCTTTATATGATAAACAATTCCAAAGCATTTGCTTTAGGACACATAGTTATTTCCATAGTAGGAATACCAAGTGAGATCCGACTAAACCAAGGTACATCCTTCTTGTCCAAAGTCATGATATCTGCATTAAAAACTTCATATAAAATAGCTAAGAATCATGATGTGTCACACCTAAATGGAGGAGTTGCTTGACAGGTTTAACCAAACCTTAAAATCTATGTTAAAGAAGGTAATTGAGAATGACAAGAAAGACTTGGACCCTATATTTTCCCCTGTTTAATGTTGTCATTTCAAGAGGTACCTCATGTCTCTGTAGAGATCAATAACTTTGAGTTGTTATATGGTAGAAACCATAGAGGACTTTTGGATGTAATGGATGAAACATGGTAAGAAGTAAAAACACCTTTTAAGAATGTCATATGGTATTATGATAAGGACCCTATAAAATAATCATGTGAGGAAGTGAAGTGAACTACAATGTAATACAAACAGAAATGAACCTTACTGGCAAATTCATTATAGGAACGTTCTAAAGCCTTTTAGTAAGCATGAATGCTGAGGTCTGGGACAGTGAACCAGAGAAGTAAGTGCTTTCCATACACCAAGGGGCACTGAATGTGTTACAATCAAAATCTGTAAAGCATGTGGTTCAAGAGTTTCTTCTGAGAAATAAAGACAAAGCCATTTTTCAGAGTTGCCTAGAAGGACAATTCTTACTAAACCTCACATAGAGACAACTTCAGGGGGAACAGTAGCCTAAAGTGCCACACCATACCAAAAGCTCAGAAACATGCAGTCAGAGAGGAGATAAAGAAAATCTTGTAATTAGGGGCTACTGAAGGATCCACTAGTGATTTGAACATGTCATTTGTTTTAGTTTCAAAACCAGATGGTACTGTGACAACCGTACCCTGGCCCAGCAATCAAGGAACCTCAGTCCTCACCACTAACACCAGAGAGGGCATCTCATGTATGAGGAAAGGATAACAAATACACACAGTAAAGTGCAATTTCCCTTAAGAGCACACATAGATCACAGTCAGTCCAAGGCTGGTCACTCCCTTGCTCTCCAGGTCACCAGTAAGACTCCCCACTGGCACAGCTATAGGGTCCAGATCTCAGCCTAACTGGCAAAGCTAAAATCTTCAGCACCCTCTCTGTCCAACTAGTACTTTGTGTCCCTGCCCCAGTAGCTGACACACACACTTTGAGGTAAGTTTATACAACCACACAGACACTCCTGGGGAAGGCTGGCACAGCTTTTCCAGCTTTGCCTCTTTTACCCAGACTATATGGTAGTAATTCTGCCACCACCCAGTTAATATTTATCAGCTACTCAAAAGCCCTTAAAAGGGTATCCAATTATTGCTGTGCAATATTATTATCCAATTGGTAGTATGACTAAACAGTCTCAAGACTTATTAGAATGACTTGGTCAGTAAACTCTATAAATATGCAATGTAATCTAAAGCTTAAATTATCTCTACACAAACCAGCCAAAGTTAAAAGGTTTTAAAATATTTATTAATTAATTAATATCACAAAACAATACTTTCTACTACACAGTCAGTGCTAGTCAAGAGTTCAGAGATCACACAGAAATACTTAAAATAATTCAGTAGTACAGTTCTTTTTTTTTTAAACAAGTTTATTGTTTTTAACATACAAAATAAATATCATAACAATCTTATACAAGCAATTAAAATGTAAATAGTTATAACATTTAATAAAACAACCAAAATATTTACAGAGACATCCACTACAAATCAAATCAATTGATTAAACTGTAATGTCTTACTAATGAAACTAAGATTTTTTTAACAGGTTTTGTAAAGTATCCCATATAGTATAGTAAGACGTTTTTCTAGTAGTTCTTGACTTTATTGTCATTAATTCCATATGACACACTTCTATCATAACATTTTTAAATTCATTAAATGAAGGAGGAGTATCTGAAATCCAGTTTCTGGTTATTATTTTTCTAGCCACTGCTAGAATAGACCAGAACAAGGGAAGTTTAACTTTTTAAACACTTTTAGGAACAGGAGTGTTAAATAATATAAGTGATTTAGAGACAATGAAATTATCTGTGAAAAGAGCCTGCAAAAAATCATTGATTAACATCCAACATTCCTTCAATTTTATACAGTCATAAAACATATGTGCCCAATCAGCATTTATTTCTACATCTCTTACATAAGTTGTCTTTATTATTTATTTTATTCATCATTAAAGGTGTATAGAAAGATCTGTGTAAAAATTTCCAAGTAAAAAGTCTCAAATTAATGGAAGAAGTAGTTTTATAAGCAGATTCCAATATATATTGTTTATCTTGTTGTTTTTGGTGATTCACCATTAATAGAAATAAAATAATTCCAATAAGTATCTGAACTGTAATGAGTTTCTTCTCTAATAATTTTATGTATGTGTGAGAGCTTACCTTTATCAGAAACCCTATGTTGTAAATTTAATATCAAGTAATCAATCAGAATTGGGACAGATTCTTTAACTGTTAAAGACATTAAATCAAGTTTATTAATAAGATGTTGTCTAAAAGTCTGAATTTCTAACCAACATGTTTCTCTCAAATCAAATTCTTGCTTTAAGAAGTCTAAATTTTTTACTTTGTTGTCAGACAGCAACTGATACCAATACTTTAAATCATTCTCTGTGACTAAAAGAATTCTTTCAGAGGTGGTTGATAAGAGAATACCTTGTGTATACATTATAGGGAATAGGATAAAATTCCATTCCTTATACTTAGGATGCATAAATATAAAATCACGATATCTAATAATAATATTTAATAGGTAACTAGCTAGATATTTTGGTGTAATAGATGAAGTACAAAATTCCCTCAATAACCATAACATGGGGTTATTTACAAAAGTATTTTTATGTATTAAGGAGATTTTCATGAAGTGAATGCTAATTAGTTCCCAATAATCCTTCCATTTTGCAACATATGACTGATCTATTAACAAAGTAATAACTTTTATAATAGAAGAGATAGTATATAAATTAAAGTCTGGGAATGAAATGCCCCCTGAGACCAGCTATTAGTATGTTTCTTTAATGCAATCCTAGGTCTATTAGGTGCCCATAAGAAATTTAACATTAATGAATTCAATTTCTTAATAATTATTTTTGTAGGTGGGAGTATTATTGATTGTATTAAATATAATATCTTAGGGAATATTATCATTTTAATAATTGTGAGTCTCTCTTCCATGGTAAAAAACATATTGTTCCAACTATTGAAAAGATTTTGTATATTATGAAGATAGTTACTATAATTATTATGTATAATAGATTTAATATATTTAGTTAATATTATACCTAAGTTATCTGACCTGAGTTAGGTATATATTTGTGAAAATCATTAGTGAGGACATTTTTTCATGTGTATATAGGTAATATTTTAGTTTTTTCTTTATTAAATATCAAACCAGAGATATTTTTAAAATCTGTCATTTTATCAAATAATGACTGCATAGAAGAGTTAGTTCCTGCTGATGTAATTAGAACATAATCTGCAAAAAGTTGAATTTTAGATATTGTATTTTCATCTATATCAAATCCTACTATATCAGTGCTGTTTCTAATCAAATTAGCCCAAGGCTCCATTATTAAAGTAAATAATAGGGGAGAGAGTGGACACCCTTGTTTTGTACCTTTTAATATGGGTATTTTTTGTGAGACATATGTTCGTATCTTAATGTAAGCCAATGCTCCTTTATATAGATGTTCAATTAGATTCACAAATGCATCAGAGAAATTTGTACACTTCAAAAGATAAACAAGTAGTTCCAACTTACTGAGTCAAATGCTGAACTTATATCAAGACTAATAAGTGTTAAGTCTTTCTTTTTCCTGTTTGCATAATCAATTAATGTTAAAGTTCTTCTTATATTGTCAAAAGTATTTCTATTTATAATAAAGCCTGTCTGATCTATATCTATTATACCTGGAATGATTGTCTTTAATCTGTCAGCAAAAATACTCATAAACATTTTATAGTCAACATTAAGTAATGAAATAGGTCTATATGAAGTGCATCTGGTTGGGTCTTTATTGGGTTTTAAAATTGGTGAAATAAATGTGTATTGCCAGGATGGAGGAGTTGTTAACTCATTTTGAGCTGAAATAAAAACCCTATGTATTAATGAGTAAGTACTTTTAGAAAGAATTTTATAAATCTCTGGTATAATACCATCATTACCTGGTGCTTTGTTTGATTTAAGTTTGTTTATTTGTGTAATAACCTCTGTATATGAAATATCTTTATCTATTAATTTAGTCTGTTTATTAAGTTTTTTGTTCATGTTTGTAGCTATAAATTTCTTTATTTTATCTTTAGAATCCATGTTAATGTTATTGTGATTAATTTTATGAAAGTGATTTCTAAATTCATCTAATATTTCTGGTAAACTAGAAACATTCTTCTTTTTCCCTGGAGAGAAAATTTCTTTGATATGATTTTGTTTATTCAGCCTTTTTGTTTTATTTTTAAGTCTATGTAAGTATTTGGGACTTATTGAGTAAGACAAAAACTTATATTTCTCTAATGTTATTTTGACTTTATGAGTTAAAATTTCTTTGTATTTCTCATTTAATTTATTTATTTCCTCAATGACTTTTTTGTCCATAATATTTTCTTTATTTTTATGTTTATATGAGTCTAATTTGCTTTGAATATCTAGTAATTCTTTGTCCCAGGATTTCCTTTTATTATTATACCATCTGATACTTTGTCCATACAAATATGATTTTAAAGCATCCCAAATGTAAACAATGGAGACATCAGGTGTAGTGTTTAAGTCTAAGAAATGTTGCACCTCTGTAAGTATATAATCTTTATAGTCCTTTAGTTGAGTTAAGTATGCCGGTATTCTTTTGATCTGGACATTATAAGTACTCTTTACAATGAATTCAAAGACAATTGAATTATGATCTGATATAGGACATGAAATGATTTCGGAATTAATTAAGTCTGTTACCATTTGGTTAGAAATAAAGACTCTATATATTCTTGAATAAGTTTTATATCTGTTAGAAAAAAAAGTGTATGCTAATGATTTAGAATCTATCTGATTATTAATATCATTCAAATGATATAAATTAATAAAATCCTTTAAATGTTTTGCATTAGATGTAATTTTCCTCTTTCCTGTAGTAGTAGTATCTTTTTCATGTAGGATACAATTAAAGTCACCTGCTAAAATAATATCTCCTATAGAAAATGATATAATCTTATTGAGATGGTGTTTCACTGTATTAGTGCCAATTCCTGGTATCCAATATACATTGATTAACGTATATACTTTCCCATTAATCTGTATTGTACCCATACAAAACATTCCTTTATCATCTTTATAAGACTTAATAGTTTTAGGTATGGGCATATTTTTGTTCCATAAGATAGCCACTCCTCTTTTTTTCTGTGTGTGTTCTGAGCTAACCAAGACTGTATATTTATTAGTGGCTAATTTATCTATATCCTTTTTCAGGAGATGTGTTTCTTGAAGGAATATTAAGTTGGCTCTGTGCAAATTAATATATCTCATTAAACTTGCCCTTTTACATGGGTTATTCAATCCATTAATGTTTAAAGAAATTCCTTTTAGAGATACCATTTAACTTCTATGAACATATAAAACATATAATCAGAATAATAATTAACAAAATAAGTATTATCATGTCTCCTCATTTAGGTGTTCCATTAATTATAGCTGTATTTAATGAAAATCTTATGGAATTTTGTGTAAGTTTTACTTTTATTTCTAGTGACAATGAGTTTATAAAATGTGATGTGGATGTCAAAACTATATACATACAACAATAATCAGGTGAAAATAATGTTTGGATTAAACAGTGCACCCAGCCTGGAGTTGAAAACTCCAACTTCGAGTAACAAATACCACTCAAGTTATCCCCCTATCCTAAGCAGCAGTACTTCAGCTGCCACCAAATTAATTCAATACTAACTATTATTAACTAAAGTTAACCTCATTTAACTTGATTATCTATTATAAAAAAAAGCTAAACAATTTTTATAACAGCTTCATATAAACATATAAAACATTTAGAAACAACTAATATTACTATGTACATCTATTCTGTATAATACACTCATAATCAAAATAGCATTCTAACAATCTTGATAAAGGGAGCAAAGAAGAGAGAGAGAGAGAAAAAAAAGGGGGGGGGGAATATCTATATGGTAGTTTAATAAAGGTTTGTAAGAATAAGTTCTTATTATTTGTTTATGTTCATTTGAATTCAATAACATATATTATCCTAGGCTATTATGGTTCAGACATTACTTATAATAGGGTATTCCCACTTTCTGCCATGGTAATACAGTTAAAAGCTCTTAAAACCTTAAGTTACTTGCACCAAAAGCTTCCTTCTCATATTTATTATTGCCAATTAAATAAATATTTATTCTCATACATAAGTTAAAAGAACATACTGCACAGCAATGTTGATTCCTAGTTATACATAAATCATTGTGATGAAAGCCATCTCTTTTTATATATCTGAACTGCAGCTTTAAAATATGTCACATGACAATTTCTTCTAAAATATAATCATAATGATACATGTACTTGTCTGTTAGTCAAGGCAAATGATTTATAACATTACATATGTTTAAATCATAAGCAATTATATACATTAAAGTGCTGCAGTCATATAAGCTTTCAAAAACAAGTGTACATGTGTTTTACCTTCTATGCCTTCTAAAATATCTCATTAGTTTACTATGTCATATTAAGTCATTTAAAATCATTTTAACTTTTATATTTTATAAATTACATCTTAAATAAGTAAGTTATTATAAAGAAAAACTCACATTTAGGTGTCATAAAGTTCGTTTTTCATCACAAAGTCGCATTTACAGCAGTTCTACTTCCTGAAACAGTTTACTTCTTGGATCTGCGATGTGTCAGTGTGAAATCAGGGGTCAAAGTTCAAAATGGCTGCTTTCAGCTTCTCTGCATGTATTCTGAGTGTTGAAGCTTTTAAAATGACTCGGGGACACTATTCACGAGGAAACCCACATCCCAGATTGTCTCCCATAACATTCTGGCGGGAATTTTAGTAAAAGCAAGTGACTGACATTCATTTTATAATACAAATGTATCTAAACAGTGCAAAACCCTCTTGAAGCATTCCAGAAGTCACCACAGTCTCTATGACAGTGAAACCAAGCCTACAGTTGTTTAACATAAACACAACTTATTTTTATATGCCCCATTTCATTTTCTCATACAGATCTTATTACATACACATATCAGTATTATCAGAAGCATATAATTTTATAGATAAGAGAGAGAGAGAAAAAAAAAAAAAAAAGACCTACAAAGAGTATCTACAAAGATATATTACTTGCTGTTTGTTTTTACAAAGATATATTACTTGCTGTTTGTTTTAATAAAGTGGAACATGAGACATATTACTTTCAACTACTTTAGTTCTAGTTAACTGCAATTATATCATGACATATTATTTGAAATCATGTATTAAGTAATTAAGTCATGGTATAATATTTAGCAACAGTATTTAAACAGCATAAATAAATAAAAAAAATAATAAATAATTTTTCCCCTTATTTCATATTTTCCATCAAACCTCTCTCCCTGCCCTCCCCCACCCCTCACTGAATGTATAGTTTAAAGAGAATGCCATTATTTAAAACAAGAAGAGAAAGGAAATGTATCAAATTACTAACCTTAGGTCTCTTTATCACAAAGAGAAACAAGTTGATTCATAACAGGTTATTTGTTCCTCAAAAAGATTGATTATTTATAAAACAAAATAAGTTCTTTGCACACAAAAAAGTAACTTTGAATAAATCCTTAAGATATTTGTAGCTTTCTTGAAAATGTAGTAACTGCAATTAAAGAGTTCAAAGAAATATAGAACATGTCATTTGTTTTTTAGTCTTTTTTGCTTCTCTGAAGTCTTCCAAGAAGTTCCTGTTGCCATCCTCTTTAACGAAGGGCTAGCCCATTCCATATCTTCTATTTTATTCCATATCTTCTATTTTATCTAATATTTTATTTTTTTTAATATACAGCAAAGCAGAGTCCAAGTCTTCAAAAATTCTAGGGCCATCTGGTAAAAATATTTTTAGTTTGGAAGGAAATAGAAGATGAGTTTTGAACTGTGCTTTCTTAAGCTCTCTTATTAATGGCAAAAAAACTTTTCTTTTTGTTATTACCAAGGAAGAATAGTCAACGCACAGTTGCCTCATTAATTTTTATAGGAGCTTTAGCCCATGCAGCCTTTAATACCATCTCCTTGTCATAAGATGATAAAAATCTTACAATAACTGATCTAGGGTACTTTTTATTTGTATTAGAATTAGATAAAGACCTATGGGCTCTTTCAATACCAAAAGAAAATGCTTCTGACAGATCTAAAGTTTTGGGAAGCCAAGTATTTAAAAAGGAAGTAATGCTGTTACCTTCTATATTTTCTGGCAGTCCAAAAATCCTTATATTATTGTGTCTGGATCTGTTTTCAAGGTCATCTATTTTGGATTGAAGGTGTGTGTTCTGTTTCAATAAAAATTCAATGTTAATTTCTTCTTCCTGAATTCTGTTGTCCATATCATTAAGAGTCTCTTCTATACCTGTAATCTGGGCTTTCTGATGTTGTAAGTCTTGATGTAACAAATTCATTTGTTTTGTGTTTTTTTTCTATAAAGTTATCAATTTTAACATCCAGTCTGTCCATTTTAGTTGTTCATAGGTTCATAGGTTCATACTAGGCTATCTGCCCGAGGGCATTTACAAGCCTAGCCCATAGTTTTGTGGCTTAGCCACCCCTTTAGTATGGGGAACTATACCCATTATTTTGCTGTGCCTCTGTTGAGCAGTGACACTGAGGTAATCCCTGGGGTATATCTGCGATCTCCCATCCATTGGTCAAGATTTCTCTTGAACAAGGCCAGCGAGGTGCTCTGCCTCACATATACCAGGATTTTATTCCACAGCATAGGGAGTCTTTGGGTGATGAATCTATCCCTCCAGCACGTCCTATTAATAGCCGTGTCGAGGTTTAAGTCTCCCGCCCTTGTGGCTCTGATGGATCTAGATTTTTTGAGGTGAAGCATATTCATCAAATCTGGGTTTGACATGGCCTTGTATGTTAGGCAAAGGTCACCTCTGAGTTTTTTCAAATGTGAATGGGAACACCCCTCACCGTGGAGCATGGACTATAACAACCCCACCCATAATATGTAATGCCAGCAGAATAAGCTGCTGACAGGTGCCCAAACACTTGTGTCTATAAACACAGGTAAAACTTCAAAATAGGGAGATAATTAGTTAGTTGCTGAATAGTTAATAGTAAAGACTGAAGCTCTTTCTTGATGCTGGAATCCTGACTGTTAGCCTTACTGGAACTCATTCTGAACAGAGGTGATGAAAGAGAAATTTCCAAGAAGATTTCTCACAGGAAAATTATTTAAATTTTCTTTCTTTTTTAGATATTATTCAAGATACTAGTATTCCAAACGTTTTTAGAAAGAAAATTATTACATTAGTTGAATTTTAAAGTAATTATTTCCTGTCAGTGTAGTTATGTTGGTGGAGCTGAAGAAATCTGCTGCTATCCTGTGTTCATCCTTGGCCACGCCCAGTAGTACAGTTCTGACATCACAGAAAAACACTTAGGGCCAGATTCATGATAGCTTGCATGGAGTCTAAGAGTAGAGTAAGACTCCATGCAGCCATCATGTCCAACGAGTGATCCAGGAACAGTCTGCAGGGGCGTGCAAGAGAGCTCCTAAAATGCCTCTTACACGGACAGGGCCAGGTTATGCAAATTACCTCAATTGCAGGTGAAAGGCATGCAAATGAGGTAGATTTGCGATTCAGGAAACCCGAACCTGTCCGAGTAAGAGCAGTGTTATCTGCAGAAATGTACTCAGTTGACAACTGAGTACCATTCTGCAAATAGCAAAATGGAGCCTTGATAACTCCAAATAAAGGTTGCATCCAGTGCAGGAAGAAATATATGGCCAATGGCAATGTTTCCTGATGCAATATGAAAAAAATAATAATTTATTTTTTTTCTCCGATTTCCAATGTTTAAGCATAGTGCAGCACCGGGCAAACGGGCTGCGCTCTAAAAAACAGAAAAATAAAAATTAAAACCCACAAATGTAGAATTTATTTAAATTGTTAATTTACAATGCAAAGGAATGGCAGGCTGAAGCCAATATGGCCACCGAGTAGAGGTTGCTAAGGGGGGAAGCACAGTCTAAGAGATGTAACCAAGCATTAGTAGGCAATCCTATGCAAAGGAGGGTTAGGATAGTGAATCACAGGTTTACATAGCAAATGAGCACAGTCAGTGGAGTGTAGGAGTAGGATAAGGGGAGTAACAGAGTAGAAGATAGGTGACATCACGAGTGGGGTATGTATGAAAGAAGGGAAGCTCATTGGAGCAGAGTGGCATGTGTCAGCTGTCATTTACACATCATTGAAAGAGGTGTGTCAACAGGTAGGCTAGGTAAAGGCAAGAAATGGAAGGTGTATGCCATGAATAACACCAAAGTTTCTTGCTGAGTGGGTATGCGCACGTGTGCACGCCTGTAAACCCGAGTAAGACTGTGTGCATGTGTGTAAGCATGAGTGCGTGCGTATAAGCCGGAGTAAGCATGTATAACGCAGTTTAAAGTGTTGTAAGTGCGTTTGTGCTGGTGTGCACGCGTTTTAACCTGAGTAAGCAAGTTGTAGTCCGTGTAAGCATGTGTGCATGCGTGTGAGCTGCTGTGAGCATGTTTGCGCTTGTGTGCACTGCACTGCCCCCCCCCCCGAGGAACCTGAAAGGAAATAGGAAGCACAACAAATAGTAGGAAGCTACCATGGAGTACTAGCAGAGCTAGCAGGTGAAAACAATTAGAATCAGGCAATTACACAGGCAGTACACTAGCCCAGCCCATCCCAGCACTTAAAACACTGCAAACAACAGTCCATAATGTTTCTCACAAGAGACACTGCAGTAAGCTAATAGAAGTGAAAACTGAAAAAGCTTTACTGAGACAAAGAAATGTTAGGGGCTGCCATTGCTGTTATAAGGCGACATATGCAACATGCTGAGGGTGGCGACAATGGAAATGTTGCTGGACAACCCACAGTGAGGAGACGGAGAAGAGTGTACAGGCCCAGGGTAACCTACCAGGGGCTACATGAGCTGGAGATAGTGGAGCACTATAGAGTGGACAGAGACCTCCTCCAGCAAATTGTTGAGCTGTGCAGGCCATGCCTCACACACAGAACCAACAGAGGGGTACCCATCCCAGTGGAAACCAAGGTATGTGTTGTCCTAAGAATATTAGCAACAGGTACCTTCCAGAGACCAACTGATGATATGATGGGGATATCACAGGCATCAGCATCCAGGGTACTGCACCAGTTTCTGGATGCCATGTCAGCACATGTTGGTGATCATGTATATTTCCCCAATTCCTGTGAGGTATTGACCAGCAATATGCATCTCTTCCAGCAAATAGCAGAGTAGCCTGAGGTAGTGGGTGCAATAGACTGCACGCACATACACATCAAAGCACCAGCCGGTGAGTGGGATAGGGTCTACTTCAACCACAAGGGCTTCCCCTCCATCAACTGCCAGGCCATGTGTGATGCCCAGGACATGTATAGGGTGTTTGCTTGGATGGAGAGTGCCTCCAGTAGGTCTAGATAAGAGTTTTGGGATTCTTGAGACATAGTTGGTGACTTACAGCTTGCTAAGATATGGTGAGGAACTCTGTCTAAGGTGATTTGCACATGGATGAACTCCAGGGTGTCATCCTGTTTAATCAACCTTGAGGTATACTTTTGCTAATGTAGATCAAGGCACCTTCACCTTTAGTCCCTGTCTGTGTGGCTGATGGCCTAAATGTGTGGAAGGCACTGTAGCCTTGTACTCCCATAGTACTTTCTGTGGATTTAAACCATGTCTTGGTAACAGCACAGATGCCTATATTCTACAGACTGAAGAGGGCTTGTAGGGTTTAGAGTTTCTTGTCAAGGCTCCTAGCGTTGAGCTGTAACACCTTGAACTTCATTTCTGTTTTATTTGTTATGTTGTCAGGTTTAACACTTTGGCATTACATAAAAAAGGCTTTGAGGGGGGTGGATAACATTTTAGCCAAAATCTGGAATAACTTTGGCATTACCTAAACTAGGCCATGGGGGGTGGATAGAATTTTAGCCAAAATTTGGAATCACTTTGGCATTACCTAAAAAAGGCTCTGAGGGGTGGATAACATTTTAGCCAAAATGTGGAATCCTAAGGTGAGGGGGTAGAAAATGTGTTGGCCATCTTTGGCAAAGTAACATGGTCTGTGTAGCATGTCCCTCCAGCCTGACAGACATTGAATCTACTGGACACCATAAATTAAGCCAATTGTTAAACTCAATCATTTTTTGTTCATACTGTGGCATCATTTTTGGTGAAGGTAGAATACTGCTCCATGTGAGGTACATCCCAATCTGAGACACATATTCAGAATGGTTCACAATGCCTCTCTTCATATAATCCAGAGAGGTATGTCTTAGGTCATTTACATCCATGTGGATTATGATAGAATTATACCAGTACCTGTGGTGACTTGAGTGTGTGTATAACCAGACATATCCTGTCTCAAGATAAAAAGAAAAAAATAACCATGATCTTCTCCTTGTCTCGTCTAGTAAGTGGGGTCATACAATGGAGTCCTCTATGACAAGAGTCCTGGGTAAATTGTTTGCTTGTCTTATGGGCTTTGTTTTTGTGGGTCCATTGGGTTTAGGTTTATGTGTGGTATTTGGTGTTACCTTTGGTGCATGCTTTAAAGATTGGTGAGGATAGGCATTGTTGTTTTCAGTCTTAAGAGGTCTTTGAGGTTCATTAAAACTTTTTTTTTGTGCCTCAACATAAGAAGGTGTCTGTGTATGTGGTTGACAATGTGTGTGGTGGATGCAATGTGTGAGTTCTTGACAAACTTGTTTGTATGTGAGATTGTTGCCTTCAAGGATGTTGTGCATGCACACCTCTTGCATAGTGTGTTGGTTTCTATATGGATTAAAAGGCTATCAGTGAACCATGAGACCATTGCTACATTGTCTCAGGATGCCCATATCTACCAATCTGGCTATGGAAATTGCATGTCCATGCTGTCTAGTACTGTATTAAGGCAGGCTATTAGGGTTTGAGGACTGGGTTTTACAGAGGTCTTCTAGGCTGGTCTCTTGGGTTAGGGACTAGAGTTGAATAGTGCTATGATATGACATTAAATAGTGCTTGGACATGGCATTAGATAGTGCTAGGATGTCGTATTAGTGCTATCTGATGCACAGGCTAGTTGCTCTGAGCTTAACTTTGCACACCACAACACTAAACTGCAGGTTTCAGTCAGAGTACTAATTTTATAGGTTAACTTCTGTGTTTTCCAACTTAGACAGACCAGGCCACCACATACTGCCGTTAGATGCATATCACAATCCTCTTAATGTAAAAGCACAAAAAAGATTACTACCACAAAACAACGTTAACAAACTAGCTAGACAATGTGATTTTAAGTCAATCAAACCAATAGCAAGACAGTTTGAGCAAATGCAGTAATTTCAGATTTAAATACAGATAAATAGACAAATAAAATAAGGAATCAGTAGTTAAAAACTAAAATAACATCTGGAAGTGTGAGTTTTAAATACAAGTGTGAGTATCAGCCAGGAGCCTCTCAAACATGCCAAATTTATACAGGCACTTAAAACAAAGGAAAATGTGCAAAATTACTTTAGCAGGGACAAAATTTCAAGAATACAACCATTAATTACCAAAAAAATTACTGAGTAACATTTCAAGTAAAGCTTAAGTGCAGTTCTCAGCAATTGGCAAATAGTACAATATCAGGGGTACCTATAAAGTGCAAAAGTCAGCAGATAAAGCAGTTAATGAGGTGCAAAACAGTGAAATAAATGTTTTATTGGTGAAGGATGGCACAAGATTTATTCAGGACCCACTCAGAGTGTACCAAAGATTCTAAGCATATGAGAATGTTGTGAAAATGACAATTTATAGTAAAGCAGTTTACTTCTTGGCAATACTTGTTTGCTGAGTCGGGCTCTCATTATAACAGCTCTATGTAAAACAATGGGTGGAAAAGTACTTTATCATCTTACACAGCTGACAATAGCAATCAAAGGGACTTTGATGGACAGCTTATCATAAGGGATGAAAGCCAGAGACAGTGGCTTTTAAAACAATAGCAAAAGGGTGGGAGGGTTGAGAGAACATTCAACCTAAAGTAAGAAGCCAGATAAAACAAACACTACAGCTTGTCATCCACAGTATATTAAGTCAGCATATGAGACAAAATGGCCAGGAATATGTTTTGCACCAGTGATGTAGAGACAAATAAACAAATGCAAGGATAGCAATCAGTCTTTAAATCAGGTCTGTACAAGCCAGAGATAACAGATTCAAGAGTTTTTACAACACAGCTAAGCTCCCATCAAGGCAGATTAGTTACATTATATTTAGAGCCATTGCCAAAGAAAACATGGAATTTAGACATTCAAGGATATAATTGGCTTGGTAAACAAGAAAATCTGGCTTTATTTGCAGATGATATTATTTTGTACCAGATAAAACCAGAAAAGGACATGTCAGTGCTGTGGAACATTCTGAGACAGTTTCATGTCTTTTCCAGATACAAAACTAATAAAGCCAAAACCAAGGTCATAGCTATAAACTATGTACCCATACACAAATTGGTTCAGCAATACCCCATGAATCTAATCTATGCTACAGCAAATAAGGCATACCAATTTCAGAAAGAAACAGTTCAAATAAGCAGGCACAATAAGCCTCTATCCAGAAACTCCCAGCTCAGAAGGGCAGAATCTACCCTCTCCTCCCACAAGAGTGCAGACCACACCTTCTTAATGTTAAATAACTGTCCCAAAGCCCAAGTGCTTAAACCAGAACTAATATACTTTTAGAATAACAGACACTAAGCCTTCAATCAGCAACTCCCAACCTAGAAGGATGTAAGTTACCTGTCCTGCCACAACAGTGCAGACCACAACCTTCTTAATGTAAAACAACTGGTCTGAGGCCCAAGTGCATAAACCAAAAGCTTAGAATAACAGTTACAATTTAATCAGGCTACTAACAAGCAGTAATAAATGCAGCAGAATAAATGCAATTAAGTACTTTTAAGAACAGGCAGCAAAAGCAAAATAAAGTAATAAAGAAGGAAGAAACACAAATACAGTAAAAGCAGATGAATAAAGTGCAATTTTCTTTCGATATAACAATAGAAAACAAGCAAACTGATTAAAAAAATTACCCAATTAACCAGTAAAAAGCTCAAAACTGAGGCCTGTTCCAGCAGTCTTTCATCAAACAAGTTCTAACTGCACACTCCTGCCACTAGGGTACAGGGGAACCTTCTCCAAAAAAGATGACCTGGATCAGTGCTCAAGTTATACAAACAAAGCTGGATTTAGCAGGCCTGAATCTAGTCTATGCTACAGAAAACAAGGCACACCAATTTCAGAAGAAACAGTTTGGATAAGCAGGCACAATAAGCCTTTAACCAGAAATTCTGAGCTCAGAAGGGCAGAATCTAGCCTCTCCTCTCACAACAGTGCTGCCCACAAACTTTGTAATGTAAAATAACTGGCCTGAAGCCCAAGTTCTTAAACCAGAACTAATACACTTTTAGAATAACAGACAAACAGAGAAAGCTATGAAGCAATTAAAACAATAAGTGTCACTGTTAGAAGAGTATAGAAAGAGGAACAGATCAACAAAAATACTGAGAAAGATACACGTGATAAAAGCAATGCATAGGATTATAACAGATCAGGATTTATCGTGCCTTATTGCAAATAATAAACTAAAAATATCAGCACATGCTGAAAAACTTAGGAGATACACAGATAAATAAAAGGGGAAAAGTACCAAATAAGCAATTCATTGATGACCCCAAAAAGTACTATAGAGAATTGGAAAACAAGGTAAAAGGAATTGAAAGACCACCCAAAAATAGAAGAAATAGATAAGGGGGGATTCAATAAAGCCTACATGGATATTTTTCCATGTAGGCATAGTGGTACAGTGCTTCCATGAATTGAAGCACATGTGCAATTCAGCAAACAGAGCTGAGGGGCCTGCATGAGCACTCCACCACAGAAGTGTCTGTGGCATACAAACTACCTTATAAGCAAGTGAATTGCATGAAAATAAGGGTGTTAGAATGATACAGCAAGCAGATAGGCAGTCCTGCATATCCCATGTTGATGTTTGAAGTTTACATGGAAAAATTCCATGTACAGGATGTAAAACAGACAACAGGGGCTCCAAAAAAGTGCAGTTAGAAGTACAGAAATAGCATAACAGAGACAGATATGTGCAAATCTATCCACTTTGCATCCCAAACATAATGGAAAATAATTTAAAATGTATATTTTTTTTAATAATCAGGTTATGTTTGCATGGCACGATGCAGTGTGCAAACATGTCATTATGCAAAAAAAAATTAAAAAGTGTAAAAACGATAATTATTAGTATCTGACAATAACACATTAAAGGACTTTGCATGAAGTATGCACAACAGTAGACTGCTGTGGTTGCTAATGAGGCAGAGCCTGGAATTGTGAAGTTTCCAGGTTGTGTGCATGGATTTCTATGCAAATGAGCAGGGGTTACTGAATAGCAAAAATAGATATCTATGCCCACAAATCCCATCCGGATAGGCACAGAACTGTATTGGTGTCTCCAGAAGAGGTAGCTGACATAAATAGGGAGTGTGTCTACATTCCTTTAAGCTTATTGGAGCTCAATGGCACCTGTTTGCTCAGTGCACCACTGAGCTGTGCAGGGGTGTGTTTACAGAACCTGCTAAGCTTTGTTTCTCTTTGGGGTGTATGTTTCATCAGGTTTGAACATGTTTGCATGGTTCACTGCTGAGCTGAACATTCCTGTCAATGGGGGTGTGTCTAGTGACTGCTGAGTGTTGTTTATCCTTGAGGTGCGGGTTTGCGTGTCATGCTGCAGTGCTCATCAAGGAAGACTGTCAAAAAAATTGGCTGAGAAAGCCAATCTTATATAAATTACTGATGATCCCTGTTTCACTTAAACTGAGCCATTAAAAACCATAGATGATGTACTTGGCAGTTGGAATGCATCATAGGAAGCCAATCACACAGGCTGCACCTACAGCAGAGCATGATAAAGGTTGCATACACCCTACAATCTGATTTCTCCCCCATACTCTGCACCAGTGGAGTATAAACATGGGATTTTTAACTAAAGCAATGCTAGGGGCGGCTGCACCTCTGCTACATCTGTATATGCCAGATGCTGAGGTCAGTGCTGATGCTGCTACTGACAATAGGCCTAGACAGAGAAAGAGAAGAGTGCTCAGGCTCAGGGTAACATTCCAGGAGCTACACGGGCTGGAGATTGAAGAGCACTACTGGGTGGACAGGGTCATACTACAAGAACTCAACAAGCTCTGCCTCCCTCAACTCAGACCCAGAGCCACCAGAGGGGAAACTATCTCAGTGGAAACAAAGATATGTGTAGCCCTTAGGATACTACCTACAGGTACTTTCCAAAGACCAACTGGGGACATGATGTAGGTCTCACAGGCATTAGCATCCAGGGTACTCCACCAGTTCCTGGATGCCATGCTACCACATGCCAGTGAGCAAATTTATTTACCCTGCAACCCTGAGGAGAGAGCTAACAGCATGCAACTCTTCTACCATGTAGCACACTCCCCTGAGGTACTGGGTGCCATAGATTGCACTCATGTAAACATCAAGGCACCACCTGGTTAGAAGGGCAGAATTTATGTCAACTGCAAGGGGTATCACTCCATCAACTGCCAGGTCATGTGCAATGCCCAGAGCATTAACATGAATGTGTATGCTGGCAGCCCTGGCAGTTATCACAACTTCCATATCTAGAAATAATCACAGCTATACCAAATGTTTGCTATGGTGGACATCCCGTATGGGCATCTACTGGGGGATGCTTGCTGTGCACTGGAACCATGGATGATGACACCCATCAGAAATGCACACACACCTACCAAAGAATGCCATAATGAGGCACACGCACAAACTAGGAACATCATAGAGTATGTGTTTGGGCTAGTCAAGTCATGGTTCCAGTGCCTCGATATATCTGGTGTAGCCCACAGTATTGCCCAGCCACATGTGCACAGATAAATTAACAAACCACGATAGCAAAGGAAACCCTTCATTCGTACTGTATTTTCTTAAGCTGTTTTCAAACTGTTCCAAACCTGTATCATGAGGAATGACTGAAAAAAAGGTTAATGACATCAGTGGTTACAAATATAAATTCCTCACAACATTTTTTGCCCCTTATAATTTCTAAACAATGCCACGAGTTTCTTAGTATGTGGGGTACCTTTTTAACCACTTCTTTACAAAGTACATCTGTGTAAGAAACTAAGGTCTCTGTCTTGGAGGCAACTGCTACTACAATAGGCCTAAATGGTGGTTCCTGAGTACTCTTCTGTGTTTTGGGGATACCAAAAATCGATGGTATAATAGGCATGTCTACCATCAAATATTTGTACTCTACTTCATTGATAATCCCCTCAACCAAGAATTTGTGCAGTTGCCAATCTATTTTAGCCTATGCTCGGTATACATCGTATTTAGAAACCCTTAGGTATGTTTCAACATCATTCAGAATTTCTTGCATTTTGCATATGTAATCCATATTATTCATGATAACAACCCCCCTCCCACCCTTATCCGGTTTCATCACTCTGTAGTGATTGGTACAAGTCAGTAGTTTCAAACAAAGTTTTTCTCCTGCAGTTAAGTTGTCCTTTTCCTTACCCTCTGTTTTTTTAAACATCTCCTTATTTGGTTTTCACACAATTGTTCAAATAACATCACTGCAGGATTACTGGGTGAAATAAATGTACTATTACCCTAATATAGACTGGGAACACTACTCAAGCCCAAACACTCTAGCCCAAAAGTTCCTGGAATTCATAAACTCAAATGCCATGGAACAACTAGTCACCATCCCCACAAGAGGAGAAAACATACTTGATCTCATCATCACGAACATGGGAGCACAATGTTCAACACCGGAAGTATACCCCTCACTGGTGAGATCAGATCACAAACTAATCTCGCTGGAGGTCCTCATCCCACCCCCACCTGAAATAAAAAAGACCACAGTAAAGAACTTCTCGAAAGCCGACTTCACACTTCTAAAGACTAGTGTGGTCTCCTTTAAGGCCCCCGAGCGGCGGAGAACAGTACTCAAGCCGCTGAATCACTTACAAATGCCTTCTACCAGCACCTGCAGGACTGCATGGATAAGGCAATCCCAAGCAAAACAAAGACTCTTTGTACCAAAGGCAAGCGTCCAGTCTGGTGGAACCCAGCCATAAACAAACTCTACAACAAAAGGAGGAAGCTACTACAAGATAGAGCAAAATCCTTAAAAGGTAAGACACCTTTGATCACTATAAGTAAAAACTAAGAGCTCTCATAAAATCATCCAAAGCAAATTTTGAGAGAAAAATAGCTAAAGACTCAAAAGACAATCATAAGGCCTTCTTTAGCTATGTTAGAAACCTGGGAGGAAACTCCCAGATATGCTCAGAACTAGTTCAAAATGATGTGAAGATTACTGATCCTACAGACATTGCCAACATACTGGCTGACAGGTTCAGTTCAAACTTCTCCCGCCCCAAAAGGAGAGATATCTATACCAAACTATTGCAGCCCCCCAAACATCTCTAACGCCCAAGTGAGAACTGCTCTCTCCAAAGCAAAAAACACAGCATCCATGGGACCTGATGGTGTCCCCAGCTGTGTGCTCCACGAACTCAACGAGGAATTAAACCCACAGCTAGGACAGCTGTTTAATCATAGTCTCATCTCTGGATACGTACCCAGGGAGTGGCGCACTGCGACTGTGGTCCCACTTCACAAAGGCGGTGCCTCCACCGACCCTGGAAATTACCGATCCATTAGCTTGACAAGCCTTATCTGCAAAGCCATGGAGAGGATCATAATGGACCTCATAAATAAAGACATAGGGAATTTGCAGACTTTGGATCCAACCTAGTTTGGCTTTGTCAAAGGCAGATCATGCCTTTTAAACTTGGTTGACTTTTTCGAAACAGTCACCAAAGCCATTGATGAGGGAAAGGCAGTCCATACAGCCTACCTCGATCTGGCGAAGGCCTTCGATACAATACCCCACTCGGGTATCATTGAAAAACTCATCAGCTTAAATGTTAACCCATACATCACAAGATGGGTTGCAAACTGGCTGAGTGACAGAACCCACAGGGTCAGAGTTGCTGGCGCCATGTCAGACTCAAAGCCTGTCACAAGTGGTGTCCCACAGGGCTCAGTCCTGGGCCCACTCTTGTTTGGCATCTACTTTTCCGAAGTACAAGCAAACACAGGAGGGTTATGGCTGACAAAGTTTGCAGATGACTGCAAACTGGGCGCCGTAGTCGAAAACACATCTGACACAGATATCCTTCAGAAGGGTCTCACAGAAACGGATAACTGGTGCCAGAGCCATGGCTTAAAGTTAAATGCCAAAAAATGCATAGTCATACCCTTCGGGAAAAACAAGGTTACCCTAGCTACCATATAGGTGGCAATCCACTGAGCACAGAAGAAGTTATCAGGGACCTGGGGACCCAGGTTGACAGTAGCCTGTCATTCGACACCCATGTAGCTAAAGTAGTTAGGAAAACCTTCTACATTGCCCACCTTATCATGAAGGGATTCACATCTAGATCAAGGGAGGTCATAGTCTCCCTATACTCATCACTCATCAGACCAATGATTGAGTAAAATGCCCCATTCGGAATGTATCTGACCCGACACTTGCAGCAGCTGGAGAGGCCACAAAAATTCCTCACCAAAAGGATAAAGGGTCTCAAAAATCTGTCCTATGCTGCCCGACTGAAAGAACTCCAGCTCTGTTCAGTCGCCACGCTTGCTCAGAGGTGACCTTTGCCTGACATATAAGGCCATGTCAAACCCAGATTTGATGAATATGCTTCACCTCAAAAAATCTAGATCCGTCAGAGCCACAAGGGCGGGAGACTTAAACCTCGATACGGCTATTAATAGGACGTGCTGGAGGGATAGATTCATCACCCAAAGACTCCCTATGCTGTGGAACAAAATTCCGGTATATGTGAGGCAGAGCACCTCGCTGGCCTTGTTCAAGAGAAATCTTGACCAATGGATGGGAGATCGCAGATATACCCCAGGGATTACCTCAGTGTCACTGCTCGACAGAGGCACAGCAAAATAATGGGTATAGTTCCCCATACTAAAGGGGTGGAGTAAGCCACAAAACTATGGGCTAGGCTTGTAAATGCCCTCGGGCAGATAGCCTAGTATGAACCTATGAACCTAACCTATGAACTTCTTTTTATTTTCAAAACGGAATCTACACTTGGGCTGGGGTTGTTTGCAAAAAAATACTTTTAAGTTCAATTGTCTAGTAAATCATCTAAGGTTAATCAACAAACTACCTATCTTACTCCGAAAGATCGGCACAAATGGAAAACCTTTTTTAAATAATGAAAAAAAGTTGTCTGACATCTCTAGGGCAGTAAAATTGTAAATAGAGAATCCTCCATCATATACATGTTTGCATTTTTGTACACTTAACTGTTCATCACATTCATCAAATATTTCATCATAACTGTCTTCAAATATATCAGTGTACACTTCTATTTCAGGACAATGTATTTGTTGATGAATTATTTATCAATCGATTGACTTTGTTCTACTATTATTTTAGAATTAATTGGTTACTGATTGTTAACTGACAGTAGATTTAAAAATGTAAGTTGTGTATGATAAGTGAACTCTGAAGAAGCCCAGTAGATGATGTTGGGTGAAAGCGCTTAGTTCTACTTTGTTGGATTTATGATGAATAAAGTTCCAATATCCTAGACGTGGTCATTACCAACATGGAAATTCGATGCTCCACACCTATGATCACCCCCTCGTTAGTCAGGTCTGACCATCAGCTAATCACCCTTATCATCCACATCCCACCCCCACCCCCAGGTAAGGAAACCTCGATAAAAAACTTCTCCAAAGCCAACTTCATGACACCCATGCAGACGGGAACTGAAAGTTCAACTGCTGAATCCTACACTAAGGCACTGCACGAGCACATCCACTCATGCATGAATCGTGCCATCCTAAATAGAACCAAGATGATCTCATCCAAAAAAAGGCAGCCAATCTGGTGGTCCCCTGCCATAAACAAACTTTATAACAAAAGGAAGAAACTGTTGCAGAAAAGAGGAAAATCCCAGGATGCAAAAAACTTCCTTACCAGCCTCAGTAAGAAATTGAGATTCCTCATAAAATCCTCCAAAGCTAGTTACGAAAATAAAATTGCCAGAGATTCCAAAGTCAACCACAAGGCATTCTATAACTATGTCAAGAATCTAAATGGCAATGCTCAGATCTGCTCTGAGCTAAAACAGAATAGCATTAACTATACTGATCCCAAGGATATTGCCAATATCCTGGCAGATCGATTCAGTGCCAACTTCACCCCCCCCTCTCACCACCTAAATGGCCCATCTCAATACCGGAAGATTGCCAAATTCCAATAATAATGGCCACACAGGTAAAAAACGCACTCTCCAAAGCTAAGAATACAGCATCTTTGGGACCAGATGACATCCAGGGCTGTGTACTACATGAACTACAATATGAACTGGCACCTCACCTAAGTGTCATGTTTAATCATAGCCTCACCTCAGATTTCATGCCCATTGAGTGGCGCAGAGCTACACTTCTCCTACTCCATAAGGGGGATCCACCTTGGATCCCAGAAACTACTGTCCCATCAGTCTGACAAACCTTATCTGCAAGGCCATGGAGTGTATTATCATGGAACTTATAAACAAAGACATTGGCAACCTTCAAACACTGGACCCCATCCAGTTTGGGTTCGCTAAGGGCCAATCTTGTCTCCTGAACCTGAATGACTTCTCTGAATCAGTCTCCAGAGCCAGGGACAAGGGTAAGGTGGTCCACACAGCCTATCTAGACCTTGCCAAGGCCTTTGACACCATCCCCCAATTTGGAATCATACATAAACTTACTAAGCTGGGCATTAATCCCTAAATCACCCAATGGGTTGCTAACTGGCTTACTGATAGAGCCCACACTGTAAAAGTAGTCGACTCCAAATCCAGCTCCAGACAAGTGACAAGTGGAGTACTTCAGGGTTCAGTTCTGGGACCACTCTTGTTTGGCATCTACTTCTCTGAAGTACAGGCCAACACTAAGGGACTCTGGATAACAAAGTTCGCAGATGACTGCAAACTGGGAGCCATTACTGAATCCCCAAATGATGTGGATACTCTAGAAAAGGGCCTTACAGAAACAGATGCTTGGTGCCAGAGCCATGGGCTCAAGCTCAATGCCAAGAAATGTATAGTTATCCCTTTTGGGAAAAAAACATGTATCCGTGAATTACCATATAGGTGGCAGTACACTAAACACCGAAAGTATGATAAGAGACTTAGGGACACAGGTGGACAGTGGCCTCACCTTCGATAACCACATCACCAAAACAGTCAGGAAATCCTTCTGTGTGGCACACCTCATCACTAAGGGCTTTAGGGCTGCAGAAATACCTCACTAAAAGAATCATAGGCCTAAAGCAGATGCCCTACGCTGACTGCCTTAAACAACTCCAGCTATACTCTGTCGCATATCATCTACTCAGAGGCAATCTCTGCTTAACATACAAGGCCATATCAAACCCAGAGCTGTTGGACATGCTACACTTAAAGAAATCCCAATCCCTCAGAGCCACATGCTCCAGGGATCTAAACCTTGTCATCACAATAAACAAACATGCTGGAGGGATAGGTTCCTGACCCAGAGATTCCCCAGACTCTGGAATAGATTGCCCATACATGTCAAGCAGAGTGCCTCTTTGGCCCTTTTCAAAAAGAAGCTTGATGATTGGATGGGAGAAAGGAAATTCACCCCAGGGATCATGTCAGTCGCCCTGCTAGACAGGGGTCCAGGGAAGTAAATAGTGTGGGAAGAAATAGCCAGGGAATGGTTATGGCTAGGCTTGTATAAGCCCTAGGGCTGATAGCCTAGTACCAACCTATGAACCTATGAACCTATGAAACAGACTGAATGAAGTATTTCCCTTGCTATCGTGGTTTGTTAATTTACAAGCATTGAACTGTTGTCTTGGTGATTTTTACATGTGCACAGGTGTTCACAGTATGTGCCATGCTGCACAATATGATCCTGTGGAATCAGTTGAAGCAGGATCAGCAAAGGGAAAGGATACACACACCCCACCAGTGCCTATGTCTCCACAGCCACACCCACAGGGAGACTCAAAGGAGGAACCTCCTGAGGTTGTCCCTGTATGCAGATGTAGGAGTGCTCAGGATGCTCTGGCCTTTGCCAAGAGACAATGCATAGCACATGAACTGACAACCTAGGGTCCTAGGGACTGACACCTTAATCTGACTCACATACATATAACAAAAAGGATGCCAGCCAGCCTACACAACCTGTATCAAACCATGTGTTGGCTGTTTGCTGAGTACAACAGACAGAGTCAGCCCTGAACCACAGGTCTCCCAACTGATGCATTTGCAAGGTAAGACACTCTCCAATACAACACATGGTTGGGGTACTAGACTACGATAGCATATGTATGGACCTGCTTCATGTATTTTAGGGAATACAGTGGGCTACTGGGCTACTTGCAGAGATCTAACAGCCATTTGGAGCAACAGGTAGTCTGTCCAATAGTGAGTGCTCCATAATATTCACTTGACCATATGCGTGGAAACCCCACTGCATTATGCAAGGAAAGTGCCTGTGATGCCCATGCACTGGCCCAGAAATCAAGGAGCCTCAGTTCTCACTACTAACACCAGTGAGAGGCAGCGACATAGTGGAGGATAACAAGTATACACACAGTAAAGGTCAATTTCCATTAAGAGCAAGTGGAGATCACACTCAGTCTGGGGCTGGTTTGTTCCTTTCTCACCAGATCCCCAATAAGATTCCACACTGGCACAGCTATAGGGTCCAGATCTCAGCCTAGTGGGCAAGCTAAAACCTCCAGCACCCTCTCTGTCCAACCAGTGCTTCATGTCCCTGCCCAAGTAGCTGATATACCTACACTTTGAGATAAGAGTTATATACAACCACACAGACACACCTGGGGAAGGCTGGCACAGATTCTCCAGCTGTGCCCCTTTTACCCAGACTTAATGGTAGTACCAGCTGCCACCACCCACTAATATTTATCAGCTACTAAAAAGGCCCTTATCAAAGGGGTGTCCAATTATTAATATGCAATATTATTATCCAAATGGTAAGTCTGACTGAACAGCAAAACTTCTTTGGAGTGGCTTTGTACAGTATCACTATATATATGCAATGTACTCTAGCACCTAAATTATTTCTACACAAAACAGCAATAGTTAAAAGGTTTATAAATATTTAATAATAAATAATAAAAAGCACAAGACAATCTCCTCAGTTCAATACAGTGCTAGTCAAGAGTTCAGACATTGGAAAATGCATAAAATAATACAGTGGAATAGTTCTGATATCAGTACAGAAAACAACTGTCTATTCTTCCTATTTCCTAGGTGTTTCTAAGAGAAACACTGAAGTCTAAGATCCTACTTACATACAGAACACAGGCAGAGTGCTGTTCAGTTGGATGTTCTCAAGACAAATGCTTTATGTTCTCTGATTCTTTGTCTTTAAATTGATAACACAGTGCTGCTTCACATTACATCATTCTTAACAATTTTCTGGTTTTACCAGGCTAACAGAAACTCAGAGGTTAATAACCCTTTTGGTTTTGTAGCTGGTCATGAAGCCAGAGGAATAAAAAACATTATACATGCAAATTCTAGCAATTCACTCTAGTCTCAAAACAAAAGCAAGAATTCCTTCATTCAGACATCTTGGCTCCGAGTGCTGAAATCAAAGACAGTCATAACATGCTTGACTTATCAGCTTTCTTACAGCAGAGTGCACTATTGTTACATTTTTGCAGTTCAACATGCAATACAGTCTTTTCACTTTTAAGAGAATAAGCATGTGGCTTACACTAATATTTATAAATGACAGAATTATCTACAAAATCTAGCTAGACTGGCAGCTTTCACAATCTTCACATACACCCCCCCACCAGAGAGCTCAAGCTAGTTTTTCAAGTGGCCATTGAAAAACATTGCTTGAGAGAGTTAGGTCTATCTGAGTATACCTTACCCCATTCCCTGTCTTGAGAGCCCATCTACAATGGCATTGCTAACCCCACTTCAGTACTGTGCTGACATATCATATGCTTGTAACCCGAGTCTCCATCTTAGCAACTTGGCATTTTGCTGGCTGGCTCTGTTTAACCATGTTAGGGGATTGTGATCTGTTACTACAGTGAATTTTCTCCCATACAGATAAGGCTGAAGTTTCTGCAGTGCCCACACTATGGCTAGACATTCCTTTTCAACAGCTGCATGACATTCCTCCTTGGGTTGGAGCCTATGAATGAGATAAACCACTAGGTGCTCATTTCCTTCTAAAGAAAAATGGCTAAGTACAGCCCCACCCCATGGGTCAAAGCATCCAGCTGCACAACACTTTTATTTGCTGTAATCTGGACTGGATAACACAGGGGGTCCTCCCAAAGCTTCATTAAGCTTCTGGAATACCTGCTCACATGCTGACGTCCAGACTACCTTATCTGGCCTGTGTTTTCTTGTCAGGTCTGTGAGGGGAGCAGCTATGATATTATAACTGTGGACAAACTTCCTGTAGTGCCCTGCTGTCCCTAAGAATGCCCTCAACTGCTTTTTGGCAACAGGTGCAGGCCACACCAGAATGGCTTCCTCTTTGGCAGGTTTTGGCCTGCTCTTACCACTCCCCACACTATGTCCTCAGTAGGAGATCTCTGCCATGTCCTCCTGACATTTGCTTGGCTTAATGGTCAACCCTGCCCTCTGTAGTTTGCCCAGCACTTGCTTGATATGTTGAAGGTGCTCTTGCCAGGAATGGCTGTAGATGGCAATATCATCTAAGTAAGCAAGGGCAAACACTCCTGCTCCTGCCAGGATATGATCTACCTGCCTCTGGAAAGTCGTTGGGGCATTCTTCATAGCAAAAAGTATCTTTGTGAACTCATACAAGCCAAAAGGAGTCATAAAGGCTGACCTCTCTCTAGCACTGGTAGTCAAGGGCACCTGCTAGCAACCCTTGGTATGATCAATGGTTATAAGATACTTAGCCCCACCCAGCTGCTCTAGGGCCTCATCTGTCCTAGGCATGGGGTAAGCATCTGACTCTGTGTGACTATTTAATTTCATGTAGTCCACACAGAACCTGGTGCTGCCATCCTTCTTCGGCACCAGCACCATTGGGGAGGCCCAGGGACTGTTGCACTCTTGAATTACCCCTAGTTTCAACATCTCCTGTATCACCTCCCTCAGAGTCTGTTTGAATCTCTCAGGCACCGTATAAGGGGCCTGCTTAGTAGGCCTTTGGGGTCCTATATCTACCTGGTGCTGCACCAGGTGGGTGCACCCTGGTTTCTGAGTGAACACGTCCCTAAACTCCTGTAACGATGCTCAGATTTCTCAAACCTGGGTAGGAGATTGCTGCTGGGACATTGTTACCCCTTCCACTGAGGTGTCAGTCTGAGCCTCACTGAGGAGATCAGCTACCAGATCTCCCTCAGACTCCTCCTGCAACTCACTGCAAATACTCAGCACAACGGCCTCCCTATCATGGTAAGGTTTCATCATGTTAACATGGTACAATTTGTGCCCCTTCCACCTGCCTAGCAGTTCCACCATGTAGTTAACATCACTTACCTTTCTTACCACCTTGTAGGATCCCTACCAATCTGCTTGCAGCTTGTTGTGCATGACAGTAATGAAAATCATTACCTGCTGCACTACGGCATACTCTCCCATACCTTTTTCTGTTGTTGGTCTTCTGCCAGGTTCTCCTGGGCTAAACCCATAAGTTTCCTGAGCCTTGTCCTGAGGTTTAGGACATATGCCACAACAGACTCCTTGTGAGGTTCACACATCCCTTCCCACTCATCACAAATTAAATCTAGAGGTCCCCTCACCCAATGTCCATACAACAATTAAAAGGGTGAAAAATCTGTGGATTCCTGAGGAAACTCTCTGTAAGCAAATGCAGATGGGGCAAATATTTGTCACACTGCCTCTTAAACTGGTCTGCAAATGCCTGTAGCATGGACTAGATTGTAAAGTTTAACCTCTCAACTAGACCATTAGTCTGGGGATGGTAGGGAGTGATCTTTAGGTGCTTCACACCATGGTATTTCCACAGACAAGCCAGCAGGTCTGACATGAAATTGGCACCTCTGTCAGTCAGTATTTTGTTGGGAAACCTACCCTACTGAAAATCTTTAACAAAGTATTTGCCACCTGTTCTGCCTAAATGGAGGACAAAGCCACTGCCTCAGGGTATCTTGTAGCATAATATACAACCACTAGGCTATACTTTTCTCTGTGGAACATGGGGTACCAGAGGCCCCACAATATCCATAGCTACCCTCTGAAATGGCTCCTCAATCACAGGCAAATGCATCAAAGGAGCTCTCACATTGTCTCCTGCCTTGCCTACCTTGTGGCACTGCTCTCAGGTCCTGCAGTACCCGGTTACATCTCTGGAAATTCCTGGCTAATAGATGTTCTGCATAATACATCTCTTTGTATGTTTTATTCCCATATGACATGCAAAGGGAATATCATGGGCTATGGCTAGAAGCAACAGATGGTAGGCTCCAGGCACTACCAACTGCTGCACCCTCTCACCTTCTAGCCCTCTATCAGGGGTCCACTCTCTATACAGTAACCCTTTGCCCTAGTACACAGATTTCCCCTCACCTTAAGAATCAGGTCTCTCACTAGCTACCTCTCTCAGACTCTGAGAGCTGAGCTTGTCTCAACTCTCTCTTTGTAACCTTTCCCAGCTCCCCTTCCACAGGAAGTCTGGCATCTTCTAACAGTGGTGCCTCACTGTCAGCCTTGCTACTACTGCTCACATCTACCTTTGCAGTCACTCTGTCCAAGGGAACATCAGTACCCACAAGCATCTGTGGCTCACCTTCAGTCTCACTGCTACAGATTATCTCCCTCCCTGAAGTAAACACCTCACCAGTCCTGGCTGCAAGTATGCAGTTTGCCTGGGTCTCCCCCAGGCTACCAAACCCACATGTTTGTCTCCTAGCCTGACTGTATGTAACTGCACAAACACATGGTACTGCCACATCAAATTCCTACCCATTAGGACATCTGCATGATGGTAGTTCGGTACCCCTGTTGTCTCAAGACAACCTACTATTGGCATTTTGTCTTTCCCACTTACCGGCTCTCTCTCACCTTTTGTTCCCCACCTTGTCTCCGTGGACATCTGTATGCCACATGGCCCCACTGGTTGCATTTGAAACATTTAACCCTAAGTCCTGGATGTATACCTGGACTAGTGGCTTCCCTGCTACTGGCAGATTCTGTTGGGGCAGTCTGGGCTGCCCACCATGGGTTCCTTTAGACCCATGAACAGTACTGGGGGTCCCTTTCCTGTGCAGGGATGCCCTGCTTGCTAGGTATAGGTCTCCCTTCTTGCCCAGCTCATCTGAAGTAGCACATTGTCTATCAGCTAACCAGATCCTCTTGTCCAGAGACAATGTGCTATGGGCTTGTTCCCTCATGAAAAGGTCTGCCAGCCCTTCAAAAGTGGTGACCTGATTTCCACTCACCGACCTATGAAAATAAGTTCAGCAACATTTTAACACACACATTCATCTGCCTTGCGTCTATGCTCACAAAATGTTTTTCCTATACTTTTCAGGTGTTAGCTTAAAAAATTCTTACAAACAATTCTTAACAGCAGTATAATCAAAACATTCATGACCAGCAAGTTTAAACAACACAGTTACAGCTTTACCATGGAATAAGGGGGTCAGGAACTGTACCCAGAGCCTTTGGTCAACATCATACTGTTTACATACCCTCTTAAACATATGAATAAAACTATCAAAAATTTTCTCTCTGCAAACTTCGGAAGAAATTTACTGACCTTTCGTGCTTCTGGGGTCCAGTTGCTCCTTTCCCCATTACCTCCATGACTCTGGCAAAGAGTCAACATCTCCTTTTTATGCTGCCTCTGCCAATCCTTTCCCCCAGCTTCCATTTCCAAATGCCTGGCCACCAACGCAAGTCTCTTTAGCTCCAGATGGATTTTTAAGTCCTCTGCACAAAGGTTGAGCTGTCCATTCCCTGAATGTTGTACATCTCCACAGTCAGGCTGATCATCCTCCTGGTTGCTGTTTTCTGATGCAGCTTTGACCAAAGCTGCAATCATGTCTGCCTTAGTCAGGTTTCCCTCCTTAGTCCTTTAGCCTGGCACATCTCAGCCAGCTCCTTGTCACTTTCCATACTCCTCTGTTGACATGCTTGCCTGCTCCCCCTGACTAACTAAGCTAATAAAAGAAATAAAACAATTGTGATCTGAACTCTGAGTATTCACTGCATGGCTGATTTAGAGTACAAAAACACCTTCAGTGATCACTGTACACAAGCAACAGGAATGCACTATCCACACCACTACAAGCCATTCAGTATGTGCTAACCAATTAATATGTGGTGTGGATATCCCACCACTGTCAAACAATTAATATGTGATGCCTGTGCACTGCTCCAGTAATCAAGGAGCCTCAATTCTCACCACTAACACCAGTGAGGGGCATCCACATAGGGGAGGATAACAAGTATACACACAGTAAAGGTCAATTTCCCTTAAGAGCACAGAGAGATCACAGTCACTCTGGGTCTGGATTCTTCCTTTCTCTGCAGATCCCCAATAAGACTCCCCACTGGCACAACTATAGGGTCCAAATCTCAGCCTAGTGGTCAAGCTAAAACCTCCAGCATCCTCTGTGTCCAACCAGTGCTTCATGTCCCTGCCCAAGTAGCTGACAAACCCACAATTTGAGATAAGAATTTTATACACCCATACAGACACTCCTAAGGAAGGCTGCACAGATTTTCCAGCTGTGCCCCTTTTACCTAGACTATACAGTAGTACCAGCTGCCACCAACCACTAATAGTTATCGGCTACTAAAAAGACCCTTATCAAAGGGTGTCCAATTATTACTGTGCAATATTATTATCCAAAATGGTAAGTGCGACTGAACAGCAAAGCTTATTTGGATTGGCTTTGTACAGTATCACTATATATATGCAATGTACTCTAGAGCTTAAATTATCTCTACACAAAACAGCCACAGTTTAAAGGTTTAAATATTTAATAATAAATAATAAAAACACAAGACAATCTTCTTAGTTCAATACAGTGCTAGTCAAGAGTTCAGACACAAGAAAATTCTTAAAATAATACAGTAGAATAGTTATATCAGTACATAAAACAACTATCTAATCTTCCCAATTCCTAGCTATTTCTAAGAGAAACACTGAAGTCTAAGATCCTACTTACATACAGAACACAGGCAGAGTGCAGTTCAGTTGGATGTTCTCAAGACAAATGATATATGCTCTCTGATTCTCTCTCTTTAAATTGATAACACAGTGCTGCTTCACATTACATTATTCTTAACAATTTTTCTGGTTTTCCCAGGATAACAGAAACTCAGAGTTTAATAGCCCTTTTGATCTTTGCAGCTGGTCAGGAAGCCAGAGCAATAAAAGACATTATATATGCAAGTTATAGCAATTAACTCTAGTCTAAAAACAAATGCAAGAATTCTTTCATTCAGACATCTCGGCTCCAAGCCCTAAGATCAAAGACAGTCATAAAATGCTTGACTTATCAGCTTTCTTACAGCAGAGTGCACTGTTGTTACATTTTTGCAGTTCAACATCCAATACAGTCTTTTCACATTTAAGAGAACAAGTATCTGGCTTACAATAATATTTACAAATGACAGAATTATCTATAAAATTCTGTCTGGCTAGGCTGGCAGCCTTCACAATCCTCACAGTGCCAAATAGTGGGGTCATAGGACAGATGCATGACTGTCTATGCCAGAGTCACCCACCCCAACACATCAGTGTTCCCATACAACTGCACTAACAGTATGTCTGCAATGATATATCAGCAGACCACATAGTTCCAGGGCTGTGACATAGAACAAGGCCGCACATCATATTTCCCACAAAAAGCAGGGGTCACAGTGTATGTCTGTATGCTGTTGATAGTATGGGGAATGAAACCTCATTTTCTGGCAGCTGGTGTGGCTCACTGGAATAGGTATATTAGCATGGGTGATGGTGTTGATGGTTCGAAGAAGGCAGCATCTACATCTTTTGCATGAGAGGTACTCATATGGTAGTATTCCCACAGAATATTTTAACCCCACAATCTGTTACTGCAAGAAAGCTGGACAAAACCAGAGAGAATGGGGGGACAGCAGGCCAAACCTGCAGACAGTATACATGCTCTGAGAAACCTAGAAGGTGACTAGTATAACAACAGGTTGCAACAGGTCAGATTAGTTGCAGGATGTAAAGGCCATCACTTAAATTTGTCAGTACTTACAGCAATTCAGTGGACTGCTTTTTATAGTATTTTACCACAAAACCACATATGTATGAGGAACAGAGCAGACATATGGGGCAGAATGCTGGACATTCTGAAAAAACATATACAGTGAGAAGTATGAAGACTGACACCCTGTGTGTGGTGTTACATCAGGTACCCCAGTCACATTATACCTCTCAAACTCTTAGAGCAAGAAATCTGGACAAAGCCATGAATAATAGTGAGACAAAGGCCCAAATATAAGGACAAGTATTAACTATTGCCCAGGCAAATGTAGAAAGTTGACAGAATAACTGGTCTTGCATTAGCATGAATCTCCTGATGTGTATTCAGTCATTATTTCTTAACTTCAGTCCATAATGATTTGCCAGTAATGTGCCAGAAAACCACAATGCTATGTAAAACATACCAGAAATATGACACAAAACTCTAGACATTCTATTATAATCTGTATAGTTTATAGATATGAGTCACATATTACGTTCAGCAAATAGCCAGGGAATGCTTTCACCAATAACAGGGAGGTGCTGGACTATGGAAACAGGTATAGTAGCCAATGGCCTGCAGCAGACAAAATCTCAGACTTCAGTACAGGTAGCTCTGGCCTCGAGTCACCTTGTAAGTACTGACAGTCACACTGGGCCTGCTCCTACACTTAGCTAACTTGAGGCCATGTCTGTTGTCTCTTCTGCCCAAAGAACTGCTGTGTGGAAATGTGTCTGTGCATACAGACAGCTATGTTTACATATCTGTCTCTCCCTATGCCCCTCACACATGATTACCCTATTGATCAGTATATGGCATATATACACATGTGTGTGTGTGTGTGTGTGTGTGTGTGTGTGTGTGTGTGTGTGTGTGTGTGTGTGTGTGTGTGTGTATGTGTGTGTGTTGGGGGGTTATGGATGTTCCCACATACACTTGAAATGCTGGGGTTATCTGCACCTACATATCACAACAGTTGTCTGATGGAACCAGACCAAGGTCATAATCCACTACCCCCACATCACCCTGTGCCTGCAGAATGTCACTCTTTAGACAGACTATGGTGAGCATATGGTATAATGGTTGCAACTCATGGCTTGGACAGACCATATTGTCCCTGGCCAGCTGTCAGCCTACCAAACTGCAACCAGCCACACATGGCCATACTGGTAACTGTACACACATACCTACAGATAGCTACATGGATATGTGGAATTCTGCTATACCTTTACATATACCTCTGAGCTACATATAAGCACTGCTGTCATCACATTGTGCAAATCCACTCAGCTATGCTTAAACCTGACCTTTAAATAAATACTTAAATACACCCATTTTCTACAGGTGTTTCTGCACTGCTTAGCACTGCTGCACTCTGCACCACACAAACATGCTTTTTAAAAAAAATAATTAAATTGCATTGATATAATACATTTGGACAGTGTAGGGAGTGTGTCACTCATCTGCGGACACAGTTAGCACCACACTCCCTACACTAATTCAATAACCATGTTCCACAGCTCTCCCAAGGCAACACACCATGATTAATATGCATGGCATGTTGCCTAGGGGGAGCCATGTACATGGAGATAGTAACATTCCATATAGGCTCTACACTATGCCTACATGGAATTTATTAAATCTGGTTGACATTTTGGAGAAGTATTTATGAAGATCCTGTGGAACACAACAAAGATGCTAAATGGATAGAAGAAGTAAAAGAAATTAAAAGAAGTTCAAAGGTACAGGATATGAAATGGGATGAAGTAACAGCCAGAAAGATTGAAACAAAGTTAAGAAAACCCTCTAATTGGAAAACCTCAGGCCCGATGCAGTACCTAACTCCAAGTTAAAGGAATTAACATCTTTCCATGAAGATTTAGCCATGAGTAAGAACTATTTATATGCACACTCTGAACAGACACCAACCTGGCTAACAACAGGAAAAAAAATGCTCTTACTTAAGAGTGAATCTGCAAGCTACTCTAAAAATTATACAACAATAACTTGCCTTCCAACGACGTATAAACTATACACTGGAATCGATGCCAACAGAATTTATAGTCATTTCGACAAAAATTCAATCATGGCAGTAGAACAAAAGGGTAATACAAGAAAGTCACATGGAACATTTGTTGCTAAATAAAATCATAATGGAGAACTGTAAAAAGGGGAAGCATCTAAGTATGGCATGAATTGACTATAAAAGAGCATTTGACAGGATCCCACATTCATGGATAAAAGAGTGCTTATAAAGGTATAAGATACACCCTACACTAATCGATTACATTATAGTGACCAAGAAACAGTGACAGACCATTTTGCAACTAAGCCATGATAAAAAAGAAATTATTATTCCAGGGATACAAACTCAAAGGGGATATTTTGGGGTGACTCCCTGTCACCACTGCTATTTTGCCTTGCCTTTAACCCATTAAACTGTCTACCTAACAGATTAGGTCATGGCTATAATTTGGCTCCCAGAAAGCAGTAAAGTGTAAAGACTTCTCATCTTCTCTTTGTTGATGATTTAAAACTGTATAGCTCATCAGATGAGGAACTGAAATCACAACTGCAAGTAGTCAAAACTTGTTCAGATGATATAAGAATGTCATTTGTTCTTGATAAATGTGCAAAAGCAACCTTTAAAGCAGGAAAGCTGTAGCACCAAGAAAACATCAGTTTGGGACAAGAATATGAACAAATATTAATAAAACTTAGGAATATTTCAGAAGACTTAAATTAATCCTAAAAACAGCATTGATGTCTAGGAACAAAATTCAAGCTATAAACCAATTTACTCTTCCTGTCCTAACTTGCACTTTTGGAGTGATTGACTCGCCCCAAAAAGTGTTGGACAGATTAGGCAGGAAATCAAGACGGATGCTTTGTGTTCATCAATTGATTTATAAAAATCAGTGTATACCAAGATTATGTATTCCCCATTCTGAAGGAGGTATGGGCCTCCTTGAAACTGATTATATGTATAGATCTGCAATTGTGATGACCTCACAAGACCCAAACATAGTGAAAGATTTGAAACATGAGGAGAATAAATCTAAGATGACTCCCTTGCTTAATCTAGAAAAAGCATATCAGTGTCAAGCAGGAATGGAAATTATACCAGTAGTAGATAAAAATCAGGCAGAAACTGAATGTGCCAAAAAGGAAGAATAAAATGTGAAGGATCAGATGAGAAGGCAAGAAATGTGGAAAATGCATAAAAATAGTTGCAGCTATAGAAAAATGCTGGAAGAACCTCATGTTGATCAGGATCGAATGTAAGAATGGTTAAGAAGAGGCAAATTCAAACCAAAGTATGAAAGGTTAATACTGGCAGCCCAAGACAGTGGGCTATGTGCATGTTGGTTTACAAAGTCCATCGAACATGTGGGAGAAACAGACAAATGTAGATCTTGTAAAACAGAATTGGCAACAGTTGCACACCTCATTGCTGGTTGTGATAAACTAATGGCAGAAGGACTGTATACTGAAAGGCATAACAAAGTGGCAAGACTGTTGCACTGGGGATTGTGCAAACATTATAATATTGAGGTAGCTGAGAAACACCAGAAACATGAACCACTAAGAATCATAGAAAAAGATGAAGTCTACATCACATGGGATCACCCATTACCAACAGTTCAACAGATAGATGGAGAAAACCAGATATAGTCATCCATGAAAGGACAAAAGTAGCATTGATCATTGAAATCTCTACACCCACTGACTACAGTGTCTTGCGTACAGAGAGACACAAAGTCATAAAATATCATGATTTGCAGGCAGAAACAAGAGCCATGTGGAAGAAAGATACCCAGATACTTTCAATAGTAGTAGGAGCAATGGGTCTTATAAAAAAGAATCTACAATTATATTTTGATATGTTACAAATACATGTAACTATGTACAAATTGCAGAAGGACTCATTACTGGGCATATTGCTGATACTGTGAAGATCACTTTTGGTTGACATCAAAGACTGAAACAATACTAATTTCGTGAACATTAATCATACTTTGACTTAGGAAATGGCTCCATTCCCATCATGGTATTAGAAACCCAAAAGATTGGAGAAAAAAATAGCATATTCATAAAGTTGCAGAAAGTATTCTACAAACCAACCAAACACAAAAATGAAGAAAGGTGGTTCTGCTGATAGGAATGACTGCAATTAAGAGTACAGAGAATAGGCAAGAGGGGGATGGAATTTACTGGAGCAAACTGGCAAAGTAACCAAGGGATTGGGAGCAAGTAACTAGAGAGTGGGGAGAGGCCAAGAAGACACTTGGAATGTAGGCTAAAGGCTGCCTTCTCTATCAGGGATAGGGGAATCCTAAGTAAAAGACATGCTCTGGATGAGTTTTTAGTTGAATCTAGAACAGAAGCTGCTGTTATAAAAGGATAATTAGTAGGGCATATCAAATATTGGAAAATAATCAATCATTGTAGATTAGAAAAGATTAGGACGAGGGACTAGGTAAGCATTTCATAAGGAAACAATGGGAGGGCATATGTGGGGCTCGCAAGCATGCAACAAAGTTTAGATAATTTAGGATTTTTGTTTAAGTGTTTGCATGGGTGATTTTATACCTCAATCAGACTCCAAAGTATTTTCCCAGGTAGATGGAAAATGCTTGAGGTGTAATGAGGAAGAAAGAGATAACTGAGAACACATGGTTTGGGAATGTTGTCAGACTTTAACAATTCCTTACAGAGTACTCTGTCAGAAATATTGGGTGAGCAAGTGGGTGTAACTAAGGAAATGATTTTTTGAGCTGGGACACAGGATCTGAATTGCATAGATATAGTAAGGCATTATTAAGTTTAATTCTTGTAGCTGCCAAAAAAAAAAACAATTACTAGAAAATGTAAATCAAAGTCTAAACCAACTGTATTTGAAGTAGTGAATATTGCAACAGAGATAAAAGATCTGAAATTGGGATCTTTAGAAAAAGGTTGGCTCACATTACATAAAAAAAAAATGGAAATTGTGGGAACAATATATGCAAAATAATGTTTTGGAGGAGGAGTGAGCTTTAATGGAAGGCTGGAATAATTTATGTAATGTTGGATTGATGATGGCTGTATAAAAGAATATATGTTATGTATAATGTTTGTAACTGTGAACATGTCAATATGGTTTGTTTTCTTTTAAACAACAATATGCTTGCCTTGGCTTAAATGATAATTCAATAATAGTGTTAAAAAAGAAAAGTCAAGGCAAAGAAATGCATTATAGCGCCTTTTGGGAAAACTGCGGTTAAAACTAATTACTCCATTGATAAGACATCCTAGCTGACAGGTTCAGTGCAAACTTCTTCCCCCCTCCCCACCAAAAGGGCAAATATCTATCTCAGCAGAGTGCTGCCCCCCTGACATCTCAGATGCTCAGGTAAGAGCCGCCCTCTCTAAAGCAAAAAACACAGCATCAATGGGACCAGACGGTGTCCTGTGCTGCATCCTACATGAACTCCAAGAAGAGCTAAACCCAAACATAAAACTATTGTTCAATCTCAGCCTTACTACAGGATATGTACTCAAAGAATGGCGTACAGCAACAGTGGTCCCTCTCCACAAAGGTGGTGCCTCAACGGATCCTGGAAACTATCGCCCCATAAGCCCGACTAGCTTGATCTCCAAAGCTATGGAAAGGATCATCATGGACCTCATAAACAAAGATATTGGGGACCTACAGACACTGGATCCTACCCAGTTCAGCTTTGTTAAGGGCAGATCCTGCCTCTTAAACCTGGTTGATTTCTTTGAAACAGTCACCAAGGCCATTGACGAGGGGAAGGTGGTCCACACAGCCTACCTGGACCTCGCAAAAACCTTCGATACAATAGCCCACTCGGGCATTATGGATAAGCTCACCAGCTTAAATATAAACCCCTATGTCACTAGATGGGTTGCAAACTGGCTCAAGGACAGAACCCACATGGTTAGAATTGCTGGAGCCATGTCAGACTCCAAACCAGTTACAAGTGGCGTCCCACAAGGCTTAGTTCTGGGAACTCTCTTGTTCAGTATATATTTCTCGGAGGTACAGGCCAACACAGAAGTACTGTGGCTGACCAAGTTCGCAGATGACTGCAAACTGGGCACCATAATCGACTCTCTAGCCAACACAAGCATCCTCCAAAAGGGCTTCATAGAAACAGACAAATGGTGCCAGAGCCATGGCCTCAAGCTAAATGTCAAAAAGTGTATAGTCATCCCCTTTGGCAAAAACAAAGTGCCCACAAATTACCACATAGGTGGTAATCCATTAAGTACAGAAGAAGTAATTAGGGACCTGGGGACCCAAGTTGATAGCAATCTCTCATTTGACAACCACATGGCCAAAGTGGTTAGAAAAACATTTTATGTAGCCCACCTAATCATGAAGGGATTCACATCTAGATCAGGGGAGGTCATTGTGCCTTTTTACTCATCACTCATCAGGCCCATAATTGAGTACAATGCCCCTTTTGGGATGTACCTTACCAGACACCTGCAGCAACTGGAAAGACCCCAAAAGTACCTCACCGAGAGGATCAAAGGGCTCAAACAGATGCCATATGCTGCCCGGTTAAAGAAATTCCAGCTCTACTCAGTGGCATACCGCCTGTTCAGAGGCGATCTGTGCCTGACGTATAAAGCCATGTCCAACCTGGAATTAATGGACATGCTGCACCTCAGAAAATCCAAATCCCATCGAGCTACGCGCTCGAGAGACTTGAACCTCAGCATTGAAATAAATAGGACATGTTGGAGGGACAGATTCATAACCCAGAGGCTCCCTTCACTCTGGAATAAAATCCCAGTCCAGGTTAGGCAGAGTCCCTCATTGACTCTCTTCAAGAGGAATCTTGAGTGGATGGGAGATCATAGGTTTACCCCGGGTATCACTTCTGTGTCACTGTTAGACAGAAGCACAGTATACGAACCTCGAAATGGGAACATATGCAGACAGTAATCTGGCCTTTGACCAACATGTGGCTATGACAGTAGGAAAATCATTTGATGTCACCGTGTTTATAAGCAAGGCCATGATGTCCAGGCCAAGGAAATCCTAGTGCCACTTTGTCCGGCTTGTACCAGATGCATCATTGAATATAATGTCCCCTTTGGGATGAACCTGACCAGACTTATATAATAGTTGGAATGCCTAGAAAAGTTCCTTATCAGTAGAATCCAGGGTATAAACACATTGTCTTATATGGCTCACCTTAAAGCCCTGCCTCTATCCTTTGTTTCCTTCAGGTTCAATATGAGAGGTGATCTATGCCTGACATACAAGACAGCCTCAGATCCAGCTCTGATGGACCTTTTGGACATCCACAAAACAAACAACATGAGAACCATAAGACCCAAGGATTTAAATTTTGGTTGTGACATAAATGAGACATGTTGGTGAGACAGATAGGTGTCTCAAAGGATCCTTATGCTCTGGCACAAGCACCACGTCCATGTGAAGCAGAGGGCATCGCTAATCCTATTTAAGTGTAAACCTGATCAATGGATGAAAAATAAGAAATTCACCCTGGGTTGGACCCATGTCTCTGTTAGACAGAGGCAGACAGTAATGCCCAAACTAACATACCCCCACCCACATGAAACTCTAGAAACATCCTAACATACCCCTTCTCAATAAACTCCCATGATACACATGGATACAACTGGTTTGGATTGAATTGCTAGGCTTATAAATACCCTGGTGGTCATACGTCTAGTAGATACCTATGAACCTATTAACTTATGAATAAAGTTACCTTAAGAACCTCCTGATTCCTCCCGTATGTCCTGCACCTTTAATACATTGTGCTTTGATGCAAGACATGTCTTTGCATCTTTGCATTACATGTGGCCACTCTCCTGCACACACCTGTTCGCAGGAGCCTAATTTAAATAGTTGAACTGACGTCAGTTCAGCCATTTACTTCCTATCTCCATACATGTTTTCCCAATTTAAAAAAAGACCTGTCATGGCTTGAAATGTTGCTCATAACATAAACACAAAAATGCCCTCACAACACAAAGACACACAAAAGAAAAAGTAAACAAATAAAATATTCTCAGGGAATGGATTGCCTGTTAATACAAGCACCAAACATTGTGCTATATGTCTGTCTGTCTATCTATCTATCTATCTATCTATCTATCTATCTATCGATATATCTGTTTGTCTATTTATATTTGTTTACCAGGTCAAAGCAATGATCCATACTGACCTCTTTCAAACTCACTCTGGAAGTCCTGTCTGGTTAACTGAGTTTTGCAGAGTCACACTTCAGGCAAATGAAGGTTCCTTCAGGATCAAGTATTTATTCAGCTCAAAGCCCTAATCCTCTGCAGCAACTGCCAGACCACTTCAAATTGAGAAAAGGAGCTAAAAAATCCCATGTGGTTTTGCTAAATAACAGTAGTGTAAATATTACAACGGGTGATTCAGAAGTGTCCCTGTGCTTGGAGAATTTTGATATATATTCTATTACTGAAATGTGTTTAAAATATCCAAAGTTAATATGGTAAACTCCATAAATTTGCCTCTTTCAATGTTGCAGACCTGATGGGATAGGTAGTATTTGTTGAATTTCTCTAAAAATGCCTATATATTAAAAACCATGAAAACAACTCGGCATTAAAGTCATTAATACAATAACTAGTATCACTGGCAGTAAATGTACTATTATAAGTATCAACTGTACATCATCTATATCCCCTGCGCAATATGAGGATTTCCTGACTAAATTTTAGAATAGAAAATGCAGTCCTTATGTGGGGCTCATGTATCCAGTGTTGCTAAACTAAACTACCCAATGTCAGATAAATATTTTCCAATATTACTTGATTGCATTAAGCAATGTTATCTCGCAATTGTATGACTTCAAAAGCTAGTATATTTCTGCTTTAGTCTATAGTTATGCACTAAATATCAACAATTGTAATGCCATCATCTTTACAATTTTACAATAACAGTACAATCAAGCTCAGTCAGAGGCAAATCATCACTCTAAGACTTTACCAGTTGAAATTATGATACAATAAATGATATACATGCAAAAACAGATGACTGTCTTAAATGACCCAAATAAATCTGACATTTTTGATGTGCACTGCTATAATAACCTGTGAGGTGCAGGAGGAATCAGGCAATTCCTAAGGTAAAAAATAACACACAGTAGTGGATATAATCAGAGCAATTTACTCCTCCTGGTACCTCGCCTGTTCGTCTTCACGGGACATTATACATCCAAAAAACTGCAGTGTAACACAATTCGTTAACCCATCCCATTAATGAAACAATTAAACTTTAAATACAATCAAAACATGGTGAAAACACAAATCTGACATATTATATAACATATGAACTGTCACATATGGTTTTATGAACACACACTAGTAAAACACAAATATGCAGATAAGTCAACAAAAATGTACTTTGCTGGAATCACAATTTTAATAAGCTTGACAAAACACAAAAAAATAGTACTTAGCTTTCAAACTTCTTTATCAAATAAAGTGCAGAAATAACAAACTTTCCAGATCAAACCATGAAATCAATGTAATCCCGAATGTTGACTGTGATAACATAGTATTATGTAATCATGTCAGAAAACTGAAAGGGAAAGAATTAGTAGTACAAAGTGCTTTCAATTAGCAATGAAGAGAACACTGCAACATGACATAATTAATATTTTAAAGTAGAAGCTTATCATGGAAACATCATAATATAAAAGACACCCTTACATAATTATAAACGTAAGTGTGACCACAAGTTCAATTTGGTAGACAGTAAGGGAAAGCCTAACTATACTACTTTCAGTCATATTAATTAAAATATTTGCATCTCTGATCTATGGTGACAGATTATAGTGACATCATTTAACAAAAAGAACTAGAGGCCAGATATACCAAATTTTAAACTCATAAGCCTATATGTAAAATAATGAAGGTATAAATGATAACATTTATAAATAACATTTATTGAAAATGAGACAGGTGACTGACTTTACAGCTTGCTATGCAATATTCCTTGAAGAGTTAACAGGATCAAATGATGGATGACTGAGTGTGAATACTTCTTATTGGGATTATAAGCATGAATAACAAATTAAAAGCATTAAATGTCAATACATGCACAACTCAGTGGGTTAAACAAATGGATAAGCAAGAGGAAGCAGCAAGTTGGTGGTTACACGTCTATCCCAGTAGAATTATATATATAATTTATAAGAGGCTAATTCTTTTGGAGTATTTCTGTCAAGTATAATAGTGTGAAATGCTTTGATGCCAAATATAATGATATTTCAGTCATACCAATGGGAGTCTAATTATATCAATGAAATATGCAGACTTTCTCCAGACTGGTCAACAAACATACTGAGACACTGAAAAAATATAGTGAAGATATAAGAACAATAGCAGATAGCAGAAAAAACTTTTAACTGTTACATACCAACCAAAGTCATATTTTGTAGCATTCTAATTCTAAAGGCATGTTTTGTCTCTCCAGGGAGATCACTATATCACTTGACACTTATTAATATGACTCATTCTTGAATAAAATATTAGTCTAGCTTTCCAAGAACCCATCTGACACAACTTGAAAAGGTATACAGTGATTTCCTTCAATAAAATTTCTAGGATTGGAACACTTGAATTTTTAAGAATGTCCTTGGATATGGTCATCGTATTCAGTTTCTTACAGATTCCTTAGAAGTGATCTCAAGCTGGTCTATGAAGTTATGTTTGATCTGTTTTCTGTTTGAAATTCTACACCTGGAATGTACCACTCAACAAGCTAATATCAGATCAAGGGATAAAAATAAATATCAGTAAAAGAGAAAATATAGATATCAAAGCACACATTGCACAGTATTTCCATGATTTTAGAATAAATCAGACATTTATTATGTATGGTATTCTTATACCACATTAGAAGAAACACTGATTCACCCTGATCAAAGCTACATGGACTTATTTCTAGATCCATATAATCTTCGCATTTCTACATTAATCTATAAAACTGACTCTCTTGGCCAGTGCAGATTATTTCACAAGTGCATAAAGATGAAAAATGTAATAGGTTATGCAGATAAGGAACATATTACCCAGAAACCTTGGCATTTCTTATCAATCACTGGCTTGTACCTCCAGGGCAGTCTCTGCTCTTATACCACAAATGCAGAACTTTCTATTAGCTGATATTTAATGTTCTCAAACATTTGAAGATTTTAATAAGCCTTTTGGGTTTTTTTTTCAGACAGGCAGTCCATTGTACACAGTGTTGTACTTTTTTTAATTGTCCTTGTGATCTCTTCACCCACCTGTGTCAATGGCATATATATGGGATTGTTTCTGTAACATGTATAACATGTCTGACACTGTTATTTTTCTTTTGGACTGCAAGGTATTAAGTGCTGGGGTAAAGTTTTATTTTTTATGTGTACATTTAAGTGGTATGCTAACATTACATTTTCTAAAATATTTTCATTTTGAATGATTGTTCTGCTCTCTTATTTTTTTCCTTTATTACAAAAAGGTTGTATGTGAATAGGTGCCTGTATTGTTCAATACATCTCTCTGTAAAATATTGCAGTATATACTGCAAATATCTGTGGCCTATTCATGCCATAAACTATAAAACATGAAATTTGATAGGAATGCTCCTGATCCTTCAGCATTTCAACCCATACATATTTCCACAGTCACCTTCTGAAAAGCTGTTTTGGTATTTAAGCCCTAACTTTGATAGGGTTTCTGTCTTTACACACAGTGCAGACTGGAAAAGAAGTTGTTGACTGCAACTGAGCTGAAAATATAAGTATCTTGATTTTTTGATTATTTTTATAGATTACTGTTTTTAAAATTTAATATATATATATAGCACTTTGTCTATTCTGTATCTTTACAAATCCTTATCTGTTTAAAAACTTTCATTTGTGTCTGTAGTGCTTGCTGGCTGTAGGCTATTTTGTCCCACCCTCCCTCCCTGTTGGTGTCTTGCTCTTATACTTGGTGGCTTTGCAGTTGCCAGCCCTTACTGTGACACTCCTCCCAGTCTAGTGTCATTAGCTCATTTTGCCTAATACAGAGAGAACATTTGATAAGGCCTTCTGTTCCTCCTTTTTCCCTTTCAAAAAGTAAAACAAAACTTTTTTTTTTTCTTTCGCCTGAACCTCCTTGTGTTCTGACTGTGCTTCTCAAACATTTTGGAATTATACAGTATATTTCAGAGCATTTATTATAACTGTAATAGCCTTAATATTGCTACAACTCAAGTGCTCTAGGTTGCACTGCATCTGAAGTGTTTGTGTGTTTTAGCTGCTTTTCTGTATATATAGACTTTTCTGTTTCTTTTACTAAATAAGCTCTGTAAAGTTGTTTTATTGCATTTCTGCCTGTATTTCTGAGTTTTTTGCACTTTTAAAGTTTGTTTTTGCTTAGTTTAATTGGTAGGCTACACACTCAAGTGTGCTAGCCGAATTAAAGCATTTACTGTGTTTCTGTACCTAATTTCTGCTACTTTGTTAAAAAAAAAAAAAAAATTCCTTGTTTCCCACCTTTACTGAACTAGAATAGTCCAGTCTTCAGGTATTGCTGATCTCTGAGCTGTGTCATAGTTCCTGTGTTGCCCATATCCTTATTTGGATAGGAGGAAGCTTCTTTGTTCACCAGTGAGAGTGGGGAGCTCTGAGCAGCCTATCTGTCCCTTGAGGAGTGGTTCCAGCCCAGTGACCTGTAGCTTATGGGCTGTTTTGGGCCATTTCCTATCTCTTTCTAACCCCCTGCTTTAAAGCCAGCTTTAGCGCACTTTTGCGCTTGTAATTTAAAGTTTGTCCTATTTTTTGCATTTACCTGTTGAGGCTACACACTCAAGTACACTAGCCTGTGTCACATATTTACTGCATTTTCCTGCTATTTGTTGAAAAAAAGAAAAACAAACAAAAAAAAAATATTATCCTTGTTTCCCGTCTTTCCTAACCTAGAGTAGTCCAAATACAGGCTTTGCTGTATTCTGGACTTTTGGAAAGTTCCTGTGTTGCCATTTCCTTTCTTGGATTAAGGGAGGCTTCTTTGTTCACCAGTGGCAGTGGGGAGCTTAGAGCAGCCTATCTATCCCTGGAGGAGTGTTCCCAGCACAAGAATCTGGTAGTCTACTGGCCATTTTGGGCCAATTTCTAGCTCTTTCAAATCCCCCTGTATAAAACCCGCTTTGGCAAGGTTTTTGCGCTTGTTACTACTCAGCCAAGCTCCTTTTGGTGCTAGCAGCAGAGAGGCCAAAAGAGCGACTGCTAACCAGATAAGTGTTTTTTCCTGCTACTACCTGGGCGACTATCCGATCTAGCTAAACTGCAAATATTTCTGCTTCTTGAACTGTTTTAAACTGCTTAAAGTTGTTTTTGCACCTGCACTTTTTAAGTTTGTCCTCTTTGTTGAATTTACCTGTTGAGGCTACACACTCAAGTGTGCTAGCCTGTGTTACATATTTACTGCATTTTCCTATTTGTTGATAAAAGAAAAACAAAAAACAAAAAAAACAAAAAAAAAAAAAATTATCCTTGTTTCCCGTCTTTCCTGACCTAGAGTAGTCCAAATACAGGCTTTGCTGTATTCTGGACTTTTGGAAAGTTCCTGTGTTGTCCATTTCCTTTCTTGGATAGAGGGAGGTTTCTTTGTTCACCAGTGGCAGTGGGGAACTTGGAGCAGCCTATCTATCCCTGGAGGAGTGTTCCCAGCACAAGAATCTGGTAGTCTATTGGCCATTTTGGGCCAATTTCTAGCTCTTTCAAATCCCCCTGTATAAAACCCGCTTTGGCGAGATTTTTGCGCTTCTTACTACTCAGCCAAGCTCCTCGTGGTCCTGCAGAGTGGTGCTAGCAGCAGAGAGGCTAAAAGAGCGACTGCTAACCTGATAAAAGTGTTTTTTCCTGCTACTACCTGGGCGACTGTCCGATCTAGCTAAACTGCAAATATTTCTGCTTCTTGAACTGTTTTAAACTGCCTAAAGTTGTTTTTGCACCTGCACTTTTAAAGTTTGTCCTGTTTGTTGCATTTACTTGTTGAGGCTACACACTCAAGTGCGCTAGCCTGTGTTACATATTTATTGCAATTTCCTGCTGTTTGTTGCAAAAAAAAAAAAAAGTTATCCTTGTTTCCCATCTTTCCTGACCTAGAGTAGTCCAAATACAGGCTTTGCTGTATTCTGGACTTTTGGAAAGTTCCTGTGTTGCCATTTCCTTTCTTGGATAGAGGGAGGCTTCTTTGTTCACCAGTGGCAGTGGGGAGCTTGGAGCAGGCTATCTGTCCCTGGAGGAGTGTTCCCAGCACAGGAATCTGGTAGTCTGTTGGCTGTTTTGGGCCAATTTCTAGCTCTTTCAAGTCCACCTGTATAAAACCCACTGTAGCGCGGCTTTGCGTGATTTTGTGCATAGCGCTTCGAGCAGCGCCGCTTATTTTGGTTTGAGCCTTGGAACTGATCTAGTTCTCATAATAAACACCCTATTCCTATGCTAAAGCCTAGCACTTGCTCACTAAAGCAATTATATAAGTCAGCGCTAAAAAAATTAAAAGCACTACACCCTCACAAACTCCCCTTGAGTAACTTGTTCCCCATTGGCCCTTTTTTTCAATTATAAAGGAATTCCCAATACTATTCTAGCATGTCCAAAGGTCAGTTGTGAATCTCCTCTCCAGTCCAGCTGGTGAACCTGGGAATCTTGAGGCAATGTTACAACTGCCTAATGTACACAGACAACCCTCTCCTCCTCCCAACAAATTCCAACACATGTGAGAGATGCAACCATATAGCCAAACTGGAGGCTAAGCTCTCTCAACTCAGTACTGGTGTAACCAGTCAGGAGGAGAAGGAAACCACACTCACTACAATTCCAGTCTCACATAGACCTACCACGACAGCAAACCATACACATAAACACACAAAAACATACTTGGAGGCTCTAAATAAAAATCTGCCTAAGCAGCAGAGACCTCCAAAGCAGACACCCAAGCAACTGCTACCCCAAAACAAAACACATGCAACACATAGCTCACAAAGCCAGTGTGCTGAACAGTCACAGCCCTTAAGGCTAAACAACACACCTGATACACTTGTAATAGGTGACTATCATCAGGCACACTGACGTCCCGCTCACCAGGCTGAACAAGGAGAAGGTCACGGTGAGCTGCCTATCGGGTGCTAGAATCCGCCACATAACACAAGCTCTCAGGTCACTCCAAGGCAAGTACAAATATGACTCCGTCATTGTCCATGCTGGTGTGAATGACCTGAGATGTACCTCCCTGGACTACATGAAAAGAGACATAGAGGAGCTCTCTGGGCATGTAGCCCAGGCCGGTATGACCCTGACCTTGAGTAGCATCTTACCCTCACCAAGAATGATGCCACAGTATGAAGACAAGATTATCAATTTCAACAATTGGCTTAAGTATTGGTGTCATTCAAAGGGGATCCAATGCCTGTCAGCCTGGGATGATATGCTCGACAAGCCACGATGCTTCGCTAGGGCGGCTTGCACCTGTCACCCTGGGCTTTCGGATATTGGCAAAGGCTCTTGCTACCCCATAGTGCCTTTTTTAGGCAAGGCTCAAAAGACAAACCCACCTCCATAGGTATCACAAGGGATAAGAAACTAAGAGTAATGCTACTCAACGCCAGAAGTCTAAACCTCAAGATGCATGCACTCGAAACTCTCCTTAGCATGGAGAACATCGATATCTGTGCAGTAACAGAAACCTGGTTCAAGGCTCTCGAGAGCACCCCAGCACTACCAGGTTATACCTCATACCATGCTTTTCGCCCCAAAACTTGGACCGAACCACAAAAGGAGGGGAGTATCAATATTCGTCAAAGATACCCACACCTCCAGGTTGGTGGCATAGCACGAAGCATCAGAGACTATCCATGTGCAACTAACAGTGGGTAAAACTGCCTTCCAGTTTATAGCCTGCTACAGACCACCCTCCCAAACCCAGGAACCCCACTCGGCCTTCCTGAGAACACTGGAAAATATGAAGGTCTCTCCAAACACCATTATATTGGGTGACTTCAACTACCCAACCATAGACTGGGAGCATTACTCTAGCTCCAACACCCTAGCCCAAAGGTTCCTAGAATTTATAAACTCAAATGCTATGGAACAACTTGTTACCACTCCCACAAGAGGGGAAAACATACTGGACCTGATCATCACCAACATGGGGACTCTATGCTCCAGACCAGAAGTGCATCCCTCACTGGTAAGATCAGACCATAAACTAATCTCACTGGATATTCACATCCCGACCCCACCCCATGCCCAGAAAACCACAGTGAAAAACTTCTCTAAAGCAAATTTCACACTCCTCAAAATCGAGGTTTAATCCTTCAAAGCCCCCGGGCCTCTGGATAATACGGCCCAGACCACAAAATTCTTTATAAACACATTCTATGAACACCTTCAGGAATGCATGGATCATGCAATCCCAAATAAAACCAAGACCCAATCCTCTAAAGGCAGACGTCCTGTCTGGTGGACCCCAGCCATAAACAAACTATACAATAGAAGGAGGAAGCTACTACATGACAGAGCAAAATCCCAAAAAGGGAAGGCATCTCTGATCAGTATTAGCAAAAAACTACGGGCACTCATAAAATCGTCTAAGGCCAGCTTCGAGAGAAAAATTGCACAGGACACTAAGGATAATCACAAGGCTTTCTTTAGTTATGTTAAGAACCTGGGTGGGAATTCCCAGATATGCTCAGAATTAGTCCAAAATGACAAAAAATACACCAAACCCACAGACATTGCCAACATCCTAGCTGACAGGTTCAGCGCAAACTTCTCCCCCCCCTCCCCACCAAAAGGGCTAATATCTATCCCAGCAGAGTGCTACTCCCCTGACATCTCAGATGCTCAGGTAAGAGCTGCCCTCTCCAAAGCAAGAAACACAGCATCAATGGGACCAGACGGTGTCCCGGGCTGCGTCCTACATGAACTCCAAGAAGAGCTAAACCCAAACCTAAAACTACTGTTCAATCTCAGCCTTACTACAGGATATGTACCCAAAGAGTGGCGTACAGCAACAGTGGTCCCTCTCCACAAAGGTGGTGCCTCAATGGATCCTGGAAACTATCGCCCATAAGTCTCACTAGCTTGGTCTGCAAAGCTATGGAAAGGATCATCATGGACCTTATAAATAAAGATATTGGGGACCTACAGACAATGGATCCTACCAAGTTCGGCTTTGTTAAGGGCAGATCCTGCCTCTTAAACCTGGTCAATTTCTTTGAAACAGTCACCAAGGCCATTGACAAGGAGAAGGTGGTCCACACAGCCTACCTGAACCTCGCAAAAGCCTTCGATACAATACCCCACTCGGGCATTATAGATAAGCTCACCAGCTTAAATATAAACCCCTATGTCACTAGATGGGTTGCAAACTGACTCAAGGACAGAACCCACATGGTTAGAATAGCTGGAGCCATGTCAGACTCCAAACCAGTTACAAGTGGCGTCCCACAAAGCTCAGTCTTGGGACCTCTCTTGTTCGGTATATATTTCTCGGAGGTACAGGCCAACATGAAAGGACTGTGGCTGACCAAGTTCGCAGATGACTGCAAACTGGGCACCATAGTAGACTCTCCAGCTGACACAATCATCCTCCAAAAGGGCCTCATAGAAACAGACAACTGGTGCCAGAGCCATGGCCTCAAGCTAAACGCCAAAAAGTGTATAGTCATCCCCTTTGGCAAAAACAAAGTGCCCACAAATTACCACATAGGTGGTAATCCATTAAGTACAGAAGAAGTAATTAGAACCTGGGGACCCAAGTTGATAGCAATTTCTCATTTGACAACCACGTGGCCAAAGTGGTTAGAAAAACATTTTATATAGCCCACCTAATCATGAAGGGATTCACATCTAGATCAGGGGAGGTCATCGTGCCTCTTTACTCATCCCTCATCAGGCCCATAATTGAGTACAATGCCCCTTTTGGGATGTACCTTACCAAACACCTGCAGCAACTGGAAAGACCCCAAAAGTACCTCACCAAGAGGATCAAGGGGCTCAAACAGATGCCGTATACTGCCCGGTTAAAGAAACTCCAGCTCTACTCAGTGGCATACCGCCTGCTCAGAGGCGATCTGTGCCTGACTTATAAAGCCATGTCCAACCCGGAATTAATGGACATGCTGCACCTCAGAAAATCCAAATCCCATTGAGCTACGCGCTCGAGGGACTTAAACCTCAGCACTGAAATAAATAGGACATGCTGGAGGGACAGATTCATAACCCAGAGGCTCCCTTCACTCTGGAATAAAATCCCAGTCCAGGTTAGGCAGAGTCCCTCATTGACTCTCTTCAAGAGGAATCTTGATGATTGGATGGGAGATCGTAGGTTTACCCCGGGTATCACTTCTGTGTCACTGTTAGACAGAAGCGCAGTATACTAACCTCGAAAAAGGGCATAGCAAAATTAATTTAAAATGGGTGGCGAAAGCCATACACACTCTGGCTAGGCTTATAAATGCCCTAGGGCAGATAGCCTAGTATGAACCTATGAACCTATGAACAATGTGTCATGTTTCACCAAGATGCAGCTAATAGACACATAAATGACACATTCACTTCAAACTTAATTCAGTTGGTATCAAATCTGTTACCTTTTCAGCCTAAATCAAAGTAAAAGTAAATGTGGCAACACAGAACAGGTGCTGTGATATAGAACTACCTATGTGGCTATTGCAAAATATAGCAATTTTATTATTTATTTACTTTTGATAACTGGGATAGTCTGACTTGGTGTTAGACCATTTTCAGAGGAGTCTCAGGGAGGAAAAGCCCCAAAAAATACATATAAAATAGCTAACACAATAATACATAAATACACAGTAGGTAAGTGACAACTAGAGACAAAAAAGTAACACAGTATAAAATAAAAGAAAAATAAGAGATCACTAACAAGTTCATAATAAAAGAGCCAACGTGTATGAGAAAAATAGACTGCAAGAAAAGAAAAAAAACTAATTTGACAAGATTAGAAGCATAACACATGAGTAAATGACAAAAAGAAAAATATAAGCGGCAGATAAGAAAATAGCATAATCGACTGAGGAGGAGACAGTGAAGAAGGAAAGATAGGAGAGAAGAAGAAAATAGAAAGGCTAGAAAGAAAGAGGAGGAGCGAAACATACGAGAATATGATACAAAGATCAGGGTGTGGATTATCATGGGATATACTCATGCATTCCTGGGATTGTCTTGAGTGCCCAAACTCAGAAAAAGTGTGACTCTCCTATTACAGTTGACATCCTATGGTTGTATTACTTTTAAACAATCTTTAAAATTAATATGCATTTTAAAGATTAAGAATTTAGTTAGACACTATGAAAACAACTTAGCATTAAAAGGCATCAATACAATAATTAATAGCAATGGCAGTGAATGTAATATTATAGGTATCGACTGTACACCATCTGTATCCTTTGCTCAATATGACGATTTGCTGACTAAATTGTAGTTAGTTAGTTAGTTAGTTAGTTAGTTAGGTTATCATTTGTTGGCTGAGTTTGTCACTATTAGCCATTTTCAGGAGAGGCCTGAGATGTTATTTATACTGACTAGAACAAGATGTGACCTGTGCACTGAGGAACTTCCTCTGCTCTATCAATTAGTACTGTGGAATCTTCTACATCCACTTGAGCTACCGCCAACGTAGGAAGATGGGTCCTCGGTTTAATGTTTCATCCGAAATATGATACACGAGTGTAGCGCCTCTAATTCTGCACTGCATTGTCAATTATGGAAAATTAATCCCATCATCTGGATTGGGAATGGAATCCACAGTCTTCTGAACTTACAGAAACATGTACAATGGGCAGAAGTGAGGATCTTGAAAGTGTAGATAGATCACCCCCACAAATAATCAGAGAAGAGTCATTAGTCCTTCTGGTTTAAAGTATTGAGGGGAGGTGGTTTGTCAGATCTGAAGTGTAAGATAAAAGTATTAAGACAATGTTAGTTGCCTCATGTACACAGACAACCCTCTCCTCCTACCACCCAACACTACAACCTGTGAGAAATGCACTTATATAACCAAACTGGAAGCAAAGCTCTCTTCACCCAAGACTGGACTAGACAGTCAAGAAGAGAAGGTAAACACTTGCACCACACCACACTCATCACATAGTCCCTCAAAACCTACACCACCAAAACACACACATAGAAACACAAAACACACACCTACATTCATGGAGGCTCTCAAAACAAATATACCCAAGCAACAGGGACCTCCAAACCAGAAATGTAAGCAACCCCCCCCCCCAACACAACCCAAATGACACATAGTCCACAAACTCAGCGTGACACTCAACCACAGCCCATAAGGCATAACAACGTACCTAACACTCTAGTCATAGGTGACTCTATAGTCAAGCACACTGATGTTCCACTCACCAGGCTAAACAAGGCGAAAGTCACTGTCAGCTGCCTGTCAGGTGCCAGGATCCGCCACATAACGCATGCACTCAGGTCGCTCCACAGCAAGTACAAATATGACTCTGTCATTATCCATGTTAGTGTGAATGACCTGAGACATACCTCTCTGGACTACATGAAAAGAGACATACAGGATATTTCTGATCTTGTAGCCCAGGCAAGTATGACCCTAGCCCTGAGTAGCATCCTGACATCATCCAGAATGATACCACAGTACAAGGACAAAATGATTGACTTCAACAATTGGCTAAGCTTCTGGTGTCATTCTAAGGGGATCCAGTATCTGTCTGCCTGGGATGACATGATCGACAAACCACGATGCTTTGCCAAAGATGGCCTGCACCTGTCGCCCTTCAGATTCTGGATACTAGCTAAGGCTCTTGCCACCCCATAGTACCTTTTTTAGGCAAGATTCAAATGACAAATTCACCACTGTAACAGGTACAAGCAAGCAAAATTTGAGGGTAATGCTACTCAATGCTAGAAGTCTAAACCTCAAAATGTACTCACTTGAGGCACTCCTTAAAATGGAGAACATTGACATCTGTGCAGTGACAGAGACCTGGTTTAAGGCTCCAGAGAGCACCCCTGCATTACCAGGCTATAATTCATACCACACCTTTCGGCCACCTAACCTGCACTGAAGCACTAAAGGTGGAGGTGTGTCCATATTCATTAAGGATATCCACACCTCCAGGCTAGTTGCTCAGCATAATGCATCTGAGATTATCCAAGTGCAACTAACTCTGGGCAAGACCGCAATGCAAATTGTAGCTTGCTACAGATCCCCCACCATGCCCAAGGATTCCTACTCCTCGTTTCTTGATAGACTGGAAAATATTACGGTACAACCTAACACCCTAATAATGGGCGATTTCAACTACCCCACCATTAACTGTGAAACCTACTCATGTACCAAATCTTGTGCTCAACGTTTTCTGGAATTCATAAATTCCAATGCCTTGGATCAACTTATCCACACCCCCACCAGGGGCAGCAATACCGTAGACCTGGTCATCACCAACATGGGCAACCGGTGTTCCACACCAGCGGTCAATTCCTCGTTGGTCATTTCCGACCACAAGCAAATCACCCTAGACATCCACATCCCAGCCCCACCCCCATTAGGGAAACCACCATAAAACATTTCTCCAAAACCAATTTCACGCTTCTTAAGACAGAAGTGGCAAACTTCACAACACCCATGCTGACGGACAATAGAGATACGACTGCTGAATCCTATACAATTGCACTTTATAAGCACTTACACGAGTGCAAGGATCATGCAATCCCTAACAGAACCAAGATGCTATCCTCCAAAAAAAGGAAGCCAATCTGGTGGCCCCCTGCTATAAACAAACTCTACAACAGAAGAAAGAAACTGTTGCAAAAAAGAGTAAAATCCCATGATTGGAGGAACTCCGTGGTCAACCTCAGTAAGGAGCTGAGATCCCTCATAAAATCCTCCAAAGCTAGTTACAAAAAGAAAATCACCACTGATTCTAAAGACAACCACAAAGCATTTTATAGCTCTATCAAGAATCTCAGTGGCAACACTCAGATCTGCTCTGAGTTACAGCACAATGGCACTAAATATGCAGAACCAACTGATATTGCCAGCATCCTGGCAGATAGGTTCAGTGCTAACTTTACCCCTCTCTCATCCCCTAAAGGGCCCATCTCTATAGTGGAAGAATGTAAAGTACCTGTAATCATGGCTGCACAGGTATGAAACACACTCTCCAAAGCCAAGATCACAGCATCCGTGGGACCTCACAACATCCCAGGCTGCGTTCTACATGAACTGCAGAACGAACTGGCACCCCACCTAAGTACCATGTTCAATCATAGCCTCACCTCAGGCTTTGTGCCAAAAGAATGGCACACAGCAATGGTTATCCCAATCCACAAAGGGAGAGCCACCACAGACCCCGGGAACTACTGCCCCATTAGCCTGATGAGCCTGGTCTGCAAGGCTATGGAGCGTATCATCATGGAACTTATAAACAATGACACTGGTAATCTTCAAACTCTGGACCCTACCCAGTTTGGGTTTGTAAAAAGCAGATCATGTCTCCTAAACCTGATAGACTTCTTTGAAGCAGTCACCAAAGCTGTAGATGAGGGTAAGGTGGTACACACAGCCTATCTAGATCTCGCCAAGGCTTTTGACACCATCCCCCACTCTGGAATTATAGACAAACTCACTAAACTAGGTATAAATCCCTATGTTACAAGATGGGTTGCCATCTGGCTCACTGACCGAACCCACACTGTGAAAGTAGCAGACTCTAAATCCAACTTCACACCAGTGACAAGTGGAGTACCACAGGGTTCAGTCCTAGGTCCTCTCCTGTTTGGAATCTACTTCTCTGAAGTACAGGCTAACACAGAAGGTCTTTGGCTAACAATGTTCACAGATGACTGCAAACTAGGAGCCATAATCAAATCTCCTAACGATGTGGACATCCTACAAAAGGGCATCACTGAGACAGATGCCTGGTATCAAAGCCATGGCCTCAAGCTCAATGCCAAAAAGTGCACTGTCATCCCTTGTGGTAAAAACTCTGTACCCATGAACTACCACATAGGCGGTAGTCTACATAACACTAAAAGTGTGATAAGAGACCTTGGGACACAGGTGGACAGTAGTCTCTCCTTTAATAATCACATCGCCACAGAAGTCAGGAAATCCTTCTACGTGGCACACCTCATCACAAAAGGTTTCTCATCCAGGAAAAAAGAGGTAATTCTTCCCCTCTACTCATCACTCATTAGACCCATTATAGAGTACAACGCCCCTTTTGGTATGTACCTCAAGACATCTACAACAACTGGAAAGGCCACAGAAATACCTCACAAAGAGGATTACCGGCCTCAAACAGATGCCCTATGCAGACCATCTCAAAAAACTTCAGCTTTACTCTGTCGCATATCACCTACTCAGAGGCGATCTCTGCCTAGCATACAAAGCTATGTCAAACCCAGAGCTGTTGGACATGCTCCACGTAAAGAAATCCCAATCCCTCCGAGCTACACGCTCTAGGGACCTAAAGCTTTTCACCACAATAAACAGAACATGCTGGAGGGATAAATTCCTGTCTCAGAAACTTCCCATACTGTGGAGCAAACTACCTATCTATATCAAACAAAGCTCCTCATTAGCACTCTTCAAGAAAAATCTTGATGATTGGATGGGAGATAGGAAATTCACCCCGGGGATCACATCTGTGGCTCTGCTTGACAGGGGCACAGGAAAATAATTTTCTTGGGTGGCAAAAGACAGGGTACTGTTTGCTAGGCTTATATAGGCCCTAGGGCCAATAGCCTAGTACCTACCTATGAACCTATGAACCTATTAAGACATGCATTACTGAGCCTAATTTACGTAAATCATCTATAGAATACATTATATAATATACCATGCATATTTCAAATGAAATAAAACTTTTAAGCCCTAGGTAATTTCTGATCAGTACTACTGTTTTCAGTGAACATAATACATTGTTAAAAATTATTATCTTTGCAATCAGAGAATGAAACAATAATTGGTTACTTGCACACCTGAATAACACTGCTAATCCTTTGAAAATGTAAACACAATGTTTCTTTTGTGAATTCACACTCACATTATCAACTGTCTGACCACCTGTGTGCTGTAGGATGATCTTGTATTATGAATAACTTAACATAACCATTATAATTCTGTTTTTAGAGTTTCAACACATGTAACGTCATCATCATCATCATCATCATCATCATCATTATCAAGCCTTTTTTTCATTGTCTACATGGGGTCAGAGAGTAGCGTCAACCATCTTGCTCGATTTGATGGCCCTTTCTTACCTTCTTTCATGGTCATGTTTGACTGTCATAGGCCTGCATTCACATAATTCATCCATTTCTTTGCTTGATGCCCTTGTTTCCTCCTACCTTCTTTCTGTTTCTCCTAAAATATTCTTCACAAGATTGACCTCTGCTTTCCTGCACATGTCCAAACCACAGTAATCTGTTCTCTTTGACCTTCTTAGCAATTGGAGCTAGTTTAACTTCTGTCCTGATGTCCTCATTTCTCTATCTGTCTCACAGTGTGCATCCTATAAGTTCATCACCATCACCTCTAGCTTCCTCAGCTGTTCTGCTTGCATTGTCCATACAGTAGTACTAGTCACACCTTAATTCTGACCTTCTTTAGTATTCTTCTGTCACTCACTACCCCTAATACTCTGTACCAGATGGCTGCAGTAATTCTCATTAAAGATTTGATTTTCGCATTCATAATGCACTTCCCCTCAACCACCCCTCCCAAATACTTGAAGAGGTTCACCTGTTCCACTACTTTCACTTCTATTTCAGTTTTCAGCTTCTTCTGACTTCCCCATTTGCTGTTTTTATCAGTTCCTATTTTCATCCTGTGTGCCTTCAGTTTTACATTTAATTTCCCTGTCATTTGCTGAAGTTTTTGTTCTGCAGCTTTGCTAATCTGTCCCCATTTGCCAGTTTGATAATGTAGTACATGCATCATCCCTAAATATAACTGCATTCCTTCTCATTGTCATGTTTGCTCCTTATGGCAATGTGCAAAGCTTTCTGGGTTGCATTTACAACACAATTAACAATCTTTGTACCAGAAGTGTTATTAAGATGCAGCTTACAATTTTATCATATTAGAATTTCCAGTATCTCTATCATCCTGAGGGCTAAAACAGAAAAAATGCCCAGTTTTAGCTGTTGGCTGTACACAAACTTTAAAAACCTTAAGATCATGCACAAGATCAAATGCCATAGTCAGCATTATACATAAATCTCTTTTTCTTGAATTTGTTCCCATGCCATACAGCACATCAGGCAATGGGTGCCCTTCAGTACTCGTTTCTGTAGCATTTACAGGATCAGGTTGCAATTCCAAGGCCCAACCCTCCTCAGAAGGTGTGCCACACACTCACACCTAGGGCCAATTTAGAGTGTCCAGTCCATCTACTGCATGCCTTTGGAATGTGGGAGGAAACTACAGCTGCTGGAGAAACCCACACAAATGCAGGGAGGACATGCAGATCCTGCACAGAAGGCACCCCAACTGAGAATTGAACCAGAAAACCTCTTGGTATGAGGCAACAACACTAACCTCCATACCACTGTACTGCTCGTTATATGTAAATAGAGCAGTCTTTTTTAAATGCAGCTTAGAAAGAAAATAAACATGGTGTCTGTTTCTTTTTCTTGCTAGCCATTAGTGACAAATGTGGTGATAAGCCATTTACTAATCTGAAAAACAGTTATGGAGAAATAATCTCATGGCTAACTTGGTATAATATTCAGAAACGATTAGCACAGTGTGGTAGGCAAAGCAAAATGGTGAGCAGACACGGGGGGGGGGTCAATTCAGAGACACACACACATAGCATGACTGCAGTACAGGGAGAACAGAGTGATATGCAGGTCATACAAATAACCATACAGCAACATGCAGATAAAATACATTATAAGTCCATATATAAGTACTAGGAATCAGTCTGCGGACCATTATAAACCATACCAAAAGCCCTATTCAAAAGTTACCTCTAGCATCAAGGAGAGCAAGACAAGATAGAATGGGGGAGAATTTGAGGCTATCTATCCAGTTATCTAGATTTACCTTGAAGGTGGCAAGGGTACTTCTCAGCTTGACGTGTAGTAGAAGCTTGGGATTTGTTGGGATACAACTCTATCATGCCAACATGTCTTAGTTGTCTGCTGAGGAAGGTTTACTTTCTTTAACCAAGTATTTTAGGCACCCTTAGTTCTACAAAGGAATGGGACGTTAAATGGAGTTGGATCTTTCATGGTTTGAAAGGATAAACACAGATTTCCATGGAGGAGTCTGAAAGAGACCAAGTAAAGGGATGCCAGACTCTACTGACAATTATGATTCTTGGGACCACTGATCTTTTTAGTTATGAATCTCGGAAGTCTCAAGTTATGTGATATGTTTAGACAAATAGATGCCAAAAGGTGCATTACATTCAGTAATGGGTCTGATAAGATATCAGTAAAAGGGAATTAAGTTTTCTTTGAATCTAGTGAAGATGCCTGTGGAAATGACATGAACCAGATTAAAGGCTTTCTGAACCACTGTACAGACATGTTGGTCTAATGAAAATAATTTATAAGCAAGAGTACCTAGATCCCTTATAGCAGTGTCTGGCTAGAGGGGTTATCATGTATATGATAAGTGAAACTGCTTTGTTTACCAAAATGAACTATGCTACATTTATTTTAAATTTCTTGAGAATGGATAATTTTCAGTGCTCTTTTGGTGTGCTCACCCTTTCCTTACTGCTTTCAGGCTGATAAGTGGTACTAAGTAACACGAGAGCAACAGCGAGCTTTAATAAAACGGAGACAAAAAGACTTGCAGATCAAGTCTGAGTTATTGCAAGTGAAAAATAGTACGTAGTCTGTAAATGAGTAATAGTATTTCTTTTGTGTCTGGCAAACATATTTATATTCTCAAGTGTTTAACTGTTAGTTAATTGACTGACTGAGGTAAGCTAGGCATAACTAACAATTCATTGGCAAGGGTAATCTAACTATCTCAGTATATATGTACAGTAACTGGTAAAACTAAAGGGCTGTTGGGGGAGTGCATTTGTCAATAGATAACTTTTGCATGATGTGAGTGGGACAGCATAACTCAAACTATGAGAGCTGAAGAAAGTTTAATTCATCGAGTGACTGCTTTAGTAGCAGTACAAGTATGCATTGCTGTCTTCTTGTAGGAACTCTGTATGCTGAAGCACAAGTAACTCATCCACTCCTTAAAAGTAGTGTGTATGGTTAGAACTGCACTGTTGAACTCCCTGTAGTTTTAATTTCACGTTTGATGTTATATTCCTGGTCAGTTTTTGAAGCAAAAATGTAGTTTGCTTTCTGACCTATTTGGGTTGTTGGGGAGGGTGGTGGGTGACTGGGAGAAATTGCATGACTTGGAATGAGTGACAGGTTTGGATTTGATATGGAAAGGGTTAAAAGGTAAGAGGGAATAGAGCAATGGTTAGGGTTGAAAGTGAGGTAGGTGTTGAGGGAGTTTAGATTTTATAAGATTAATTTGGGAGTAGCCAAGCCTCTTTGGGTGTACTTTGATGCATTACAACAGCTATATCCAAGCAGCCAGTGGTTGTCCTTGAGAGGCCTGGTAATAGGTAGCTAGTGGTAAGGTAGCAGTTATTATGGGGATTGTTGGGGGTAAGTTTTTTGTGTGCGTGTGTGTGTGTGTGTGTGTGTGTGTGTGTGTGTGTGTGTGGTATAGGCAGATGGTCAGTAGACTGGGTAAGATAGGAATATTCTGTAGTCCATGGAATGGTAGAGGAGTTGGGCAGATCCACACACACACATGTAAGAATACTTCAACTGCTATTCCCCATGTTAAAGAAATGTACTGCTCCTAAACTAAGCTGTTTTGTTTGGTCATTCCTTCTGGAACCTTCATCCTCTTCATTTACTAAGTGGAGCCTTTGGTGGTTTGTGCATTCATTTGTGCAGTGATGTGGACAAATTTGTGGGTTTCTGCTGCATTGGGGGTGGCTGCAGGCCTTTTAGGTTCCTTTCTTGTGTGTCAGTTGGTGAGAGGAGTAGTTTGATTGGGGCACATGGGTTGGTTGTGTTTGCCATTGTGGATGGGCCTCTGGCAGCCCCTCATGTGCTGCATCTCTCCTGGAACCACAGAAGATGAACAACATTTGGGTTGGTGTAAAATTCTCATGACAAGTTGCAGGTTATTTCATTCATCCCTGCAGCGTACTGAACAGCAAAGTGACTTCTGAAGTCATTGTTCTCTGTTTGGAGGGGTCCAGACATGCATCAACAGTATCACTTCTATTTGAAGCTACAGTCATGATGAATTATATATGGTGGGACTTTATACTGTGTGGGAATACTATAGTTTGCAGTGCATTGGGTGGGTGCAGCAGTGGAGAAGCAATGCAATCTGATGGATTTGCATTGAATGTGTTGCAGACAAATGTGTGTGTGTGTGTGTGTGTGTGTGTGTGTGTGTGTGTGTGTGTGTGTGTGTGTGTGTGTGTGTGTGTGTGTGTGTGTGTCAGGATAACTTGTTTGGCTAGGTTCCAATAGTCTGCAGATTGATAGCCTGGTATTTAACTATAGCATAGGCATTTATAGTATAAACATATTGTTTGAGAGTAAGGAAGGAGCAGGCTGGTATGCATGGGTGGCATGTGTTGATATGTGGCATCAGTGTGACTGCACATTGGCAGTCAGCATGGCATTAGGTGGGGGATGAAGTTTAAGTATTACTGATTTAAAAAATTACAGTACAGACTTCATTATCCAAATGTTGATTATACAAAATGTCAATTACCTGAATACAGCCTACCAAAGTTTTCAGGTAGAGTCAGGTTATAAGCAGTATCGCAGATCTTGAGAACAGCTCTTCAGGTGGTGAGGGGAAGAAATACTAATTGAAAGTTCTTGCTGGCCCTCCATTGATGGTTTGTTTTAGGAGGAAGTGCTCGTCGAATAGTGGTCATATGGCCAGGGTGGCTAGCTCTCAGTCTAGTGTGGCCTGAGGATGGAGCAGTTCCAGTGTGCAAGATATTCATTGGTCTGCATCTTTGCTATAATGTACCTGTGGAAGTGAAGGCTAAATTGATTTTATTTATTATTTTTTTATTTTTATTGTTTTAAAGTTTTTATTCCCTTAAAGTTTAGCTTTTGTTATCTTTATTATTTTTATTGCTACTAAAACCAGTCAATTCCTGTTAGCCAATGAGTAGTTGTAAGATTTGTTCGTTGGTAATCTCAAGCTTTGTGGGAAGGACCTCTCAATGGTAAGTAGGGCTCATTGCTGGAGTACCATTCCTTTTGTACCCATAGACAGAGATCATTGATGAGGCTTTGTTCCTTATGTTCCTGTAGATAAGGTATTATCTGTAAGGAAAAAATACTAAAAAGCAGACCCTACAGTCATTGCTTATTAACCCAGTGCATTTTAGACAGTCTAGCAGTAAAAATAATAAAGATAACAAAAGCTAAACTTTAAGGGAATAAAAACTTTAAGATAATAAAAATAAAAAATAATAAATAAAATCAATGTAGCCTTTGCTTCCACAGGTACGTTATAGGGAAGATGCAGACCAACAAATAATTTGCACACTTGCTGCTCCATCCTTAGGCTACACCAGACCAGGAGCTAGACACCCTGGCCATACGGCTACCATGAGATGAGCTCTTCCTCCTCAAATGAATACTCAAAGTTTTTGGGTAGGAAAAATCATAAAGTCTGAATATGTAAACATTATATGTATTTGCTTGTGCATGTTTTTTGAGCTTTAGCCCTCTTGTGTGTGAAAAATATTCTTTATTGCCCACTGGAATCACGTATTCCCTGCATGCAGAACAAACAGGATTTTATAAATTTTTTATCCAGTTGAATGTATGTTTGACTATCTAAACTACCATAGGTCCCAATTAGTTCAGATAATTGACTCTCTAGTAAAACAAAGGAAGATAACGTAATGAGGAAGCAGTGAGTGATCAATGGTATCGCAACCACTTGGATTGTTGTATAGCATTACAGCTGTGGAGTCTAGCAGCAGTGACGGCATTGATCGGGTCAGTTTGGTAGGGGAAAGAGAGGACCGACGGGGCAACTCATCATCATCATCATCATCATCATCATCATCATCATCATCAACCCTGCTTTTCCTATTGTATACTTGGGGTCAGGGTGTCGTGTCAACTGTCACCATCTCTGTCTATTGAATGCTATTCTCCTAACTTATTTCCCACTCATGCCTGACTTTTGCAATTCTTCTCTCACACAATACCTCTTTGCTGGAAACCCTTGTTTTTTCTTGCCTTCTTATTGTCTGTCTCAGATCTTGTTCACTAGATTGTCTTCTGCATTTCTGCACATGTGCCTGAATCACCATAGTCTGTTCTCTTTGACCTTTCCTGCAACTGGAGCTACTTTAGCTTCTGCTCTTATGTCTTACTTTCTTCATCTGCCCCCCAGTGTGCATCCTACCACTCATCTCAGGCACTTCATTTCCATCACCTCTAGCTTTCCCAACTGCTCTGCCTTTACTGCCCAGGTGTCTGTACCATGCAATAGTACTGGTCACACTACTGTTTTGTACACCTTATATTTCAGCTTCCCTGGCATTCTTCTGTCACATACTACACCTTACACTCTGTGCCAGTTGGCAGCAGCCCCTCTGATTCTAGCTATGACCTTCTCATTCAGATTTTCCTTCTCCTCTACCACACCTCCCAGATACTTGAAGCTGTTAACCTCTTCCACCATTTTCCCTTCTATCTCAATTTCCAGCTTCTTTTGAACTCTATCATCTGTTGCCATTACAACTGTCTTAGCTCTCTATTCAGTTTAATCCCATGTGCCTTCAGTTTTTTGTTCCATTCCCTTATACTTCACCAAAGTTCTTGCTCAGTGTCTGCCTGGAATACCACATCATCTACATACAGCAGCTTTGTTGATCTGTCCCCTGCAATCTGTTTGCTAATGTAGTTCATCACCAGTATGCACAGCAATGGGCATAGAGATGAACCCCGGTGCAGACCCACTCCCATTGGGGAACCCCTCTTGAGGCCAAACACAGTTTGTACTCAAGTCATTGGGCCCTTGTACATAGCCTGCACTAATTCTACCAATGTTTCTGGGACTTTCAACCACTGTAGGACTGCCCAAATCAGCTTTCTTGGGACCTTGTCATATGCTTTCCCCAAGTGTATGAACGCCTATTTGGACTCTTTCTTCATCTCTAGCGTCTTCTCAGCTATCTGTCTCACTGCAAACATCAGGTCAGTTTTACTGCTTCCTGATCTGCATCCGAACTGCTCATCTCACATCTTACATTCTACTACTCTGCATATTCATTTATCAATCACCCTCTCCAGAACTTTCATGCAATGTGGCAGGATTTGATACCATCATACTGCTCACAGCTATGAATATCCCCTTTGTTGTTAAACAATAGCACTAGTATGCTTATTCTCCAGTTATCTTATACACATCATTCTCTCCACACTGCTATGAGTACCCTCAACAGCCATTTCTCCTTTATCTCACCCAGCATCTTTATCAATCTGCTGTGATCTCATTAGAGCCTGTTGCTTTCCCTAACGTTCCTAACTGGGTGGCACAGTGGTGCAGAGGTTAGCATTGCTGCTTCATAGCAACAGGTTCTACTGTTTGATTCTTGGCTGGGGTGCCTTCTGCGTGGAGTCTGAATGTCCTCCCTGTGTTCATGTGGGTTTCCTCCCACATTCCAAAGACATGCATCTGCAGCATTTCTCCCCAGGCCTCCACTTAAAATAGGTTCTGTCCTAGTCAAAATTTCCCGGTCAACCAAAAATAAAATAATCTTCATTTTTCTTAGTGATGCTCTTCTTCTGTGATGGACTCCTCTTCTTTTCTCACTGTAGGCTTTGTATGGGGTAGTACATCTTCTGTGGGGTTTTCTTCATTCAGAAGCTGCTAGAAGTAATCTTTCCATTTGTCTTTGATGTCCTCTGGACTGGTGAGCAATTTATTGCTGGCATCTCTTATGAAGATTTTCTAACTGTTTTCTTTATCTTTCTGTCTTTGCCTTGCAACATGATATAGTTTCTTTGTGCCACCTACTGATTTACTTTCCAGAAGCTGGTAGATAAACTATGATGCCTTGTTCTTTGCTTTTGCAACTGCTCTCTTAGCCTCTTTGTTATCCAACCAGTATCCCTTCCTAGACTGGTCTGTCTTCTCTATCTCTTCCTTCCACTTTTTCCTGCATGCCTTCTTTCTTTTAATGACTTCCTGGACTTCTGCATTCCACCACCAGCTTTCCTCGTATACCTTGTTTCCATACCTGGCTCAGCCACATATCTCTTCTGTAGTCCTCACATATGCTGTTTTGAGGCACTGTCATTCTTCTTCAACTTTACCTATTTCCTCTTCTTGTTGAGGTGCTAGAGCCCTCTGCAATTCCTTGAAAAGTTGTGCTTTCTCTTCAGTCAACTTCCGGGTCTTCAGTCTATTCTCTGTTGACCTTAGAGTCTTCTCTGACCACTGCTTGCAAGCTCATTGTTGCAGCAGTTGTTTATGCTGTGGGCTGACTTTTTCACTGGAGATGACGTTGTAATCACTGGTTCTACCCCAGTGCCCTTTCCTTACCAAGAGGAAGTCTACCTGAGTTGCTGGCCACTCTTGTGTTGGCTACTATCAAGCCATTTGCTAGACAGAAGTCTACAATAACCTCTCCTTCTTTATCTTGTGGCCCAATCCAAGTGTACATAGGCAGTCCTCATATCCTGCTTTGTCTGTCCCGATATGTACACTTAAGTCATCCATTATTAACATCAATTCATGTTGTCTGCTTTATCTAGTAGGTTTTGCAACTGCTGTCTGAATGCACTCTTTTTCTCACTATCACAACCCTATGGAGCAAAGCCTGAGAATACTGCCCTATCACTGCACTGGAGTCTGAATTCCGTGTCTGCCACTAGTTCTGGTGACATCCCTAAATGTCTTCTGAAGCCTCTTCCTCACCACAATTCCCATACCATTTCTAGCCTGTCCTCCTCCTAAGTAGTAGACTCTGGATCCCAAACCAAGTGTTTTTTCTGTACTGACCATCCATCTTATCAACTGAGTACAGAGGATGTCCAGCCTCCTACTTACCATCATGTCAACCACTTCCAATCTTCATCCCATTAGTGACCAGTAACAATTCTTAGCTCATGTGGTTGATTGGTGTTATGTACAGCTTTCACTCAAAAGAAGGCAGCTGGACACCATCAAGTAGTTTATTGACCCACTAGCTTTATGGCATGCACACACACTCCTCTACCATTAGCAATGGTTCCATAGTGTAGGTAGGAGTAGGCTGGATCCTCAACCCAATGGCAAATACCCATGACCATTTGGCAACAATAGTCATCACAACTGAATCACCTACGACCATATTTTTACACTTTCAAGTGGCTAACCCTGCCACACTACACAGTCCGTGATCTGTGTTCTCTTGTTATGAGGATACCGTGCCACACAGTACATGCCCAAGGAGGCTGGTTTATAAAACTCTTCCCCTTCTAGGGGACTATGTTGAGTCTGTGCTGCTGCTAACAGCTCCATTGTTTTGGCGAGTTTGAGATGGAAACACTAGGCATGTTTTTCAGAGGTAGGAGGAACCCCACAAAGACACATGGAGAATTTTTTTTTTCAAAGCTAGGAACAGTCCAGTCGCAGGATGGCCAGGTTGCAGTTTGTCAAAGCTTAGATCCTTCAAAATAATAAAAAAATGCTTTGATTAACAAGTGCTTTGCCATGCTAATTAATGTGCTATTAATATTAACTGCCAAGGTTTTACAGTATGTCCAAATTTTGGTCTGTTTTTCTTAAAATTGGTGGGTTTTGGCAAATCAGTGTGAATTAGAATATGGTGTCAAAAAAGTGGCTTTCAGGCTTTGTATGCTTCAGAGATGCATGGCAATGTGAGGCCTTTTGGTTTTAGCACCTTCTAAGTGGGAAGACCAGTTTTAGGACTTGTCAGTAGTTTTGTACCTTTATTCTCATAGGTCCATAGGTAGATACTAGGCCAGCTGCCCTTGTGGGCCATATTTCCCTTATTGTGCTTGAAATAGCCTATCCTGTTTAGTTATAGATTTGGCCTTACCCATCCCTTTTGTTGATAATTATATATTGCTCCTAATAAGAATAACTGGGATCTTACCATAGATAATTTGAAGGGACCCATGCTTAGGATAAAGCATTTAGGAGTTGCCTCTATCCATTAGTAATACAGGGAGCAGTCCTAGGGTAAATTTTCTGTTTCCAATCTATAGATCTAAGTTGTACTTGAAAATGGATAGGGCTGAACTTTGTTTTATGTGGATGAGGAGTCTGGTCCACAGCAGTGGTATCATCTATGAAATATACCTTTCCCTCCAAACCATTCTGTTTATGTTGCTGAAGATATTTAGATCCCTATACTGAATATTTATGATACCATTTGACTTGCTGAAGTGCAACAAATCCATCAGTTTTGTGTCGGAGGATGCCTTCTATGTCAGACATAGGTCACCTCTTAATCTGTAGAATACCGAGTACAAGGCTTTGAGTCAGTCCATGTAGGACATGTTGTATAGGTCTTGTATCCTTTTTGTAAGGCATCTCTGGGTGTTCCAGTTGCTGCATGTGTATGGACAGATACATGCCAAAGGGGGCATTATATTCAATGATTGGCCTAATGAAGGCTGAATAAAGGAGGGGGGGGCACTGACATCCCTAGATATAGACACAATCCCTTTGTTTATAAGATGTGCAATATAGAAAGACTTTCTTACAACAATAAACACATATTGGTCAAAAGTTAGGTCGCTGCCCACATATGGTCCCAAATCCCAAATAAATGAGCCAGCTCTTATTGGAGTATTCCCAATGTAGTAGTCCTGGGAAAGGTGACTTCCCAAAAGACACAATAATGCTTTTTTTTTTTTTTTTGGCAATTAGTTTCAGACCATGATTTTGACACCAGTTATTTATTTGAGACAAACATTCCTGCAGGATGGCTAAGTATATATGGCTTTAATGACTGCTCTTAGCTTGCAGTCATCTGCAAACTTAATCAGCCAGAGCCCTTTGGAACTGGCTTTTAGGTTATTGTGGTGGCTGTTACACATTTTCTGCACTATAAGGTTGAGAGGTATAGGAGGTGTGATTAAATGGTAGTAGTTAGTGGTTGCGAATTTTGATTTTGTAAAATGTACTTGCTCAGGGTCTAACCAATCTATGTCAAAGGCCATTGGTAGTCTTCTATTCATTTTAATGGATTCACAGGGACTTACGTGAGAAAGTGGGGCTGGGAGTTCCTTGTTAGGTAATGGAAGGAGCAGCCAAATCTATTAAAGTTTGCTATGATGGGGACGGGTTAAAGGAGATTCAGGTGAGGCAAGGGAATTTAGGCAGTATGTAAGTTTGGAGGAAATTAATTAATTTGTTGCTTCATAGGTTCATAGGTTCATAGGTTGTTACTAGGCTATCGGCCCTAGGGCCTAAACAAGCCTAGCCATAACTATTGCCTGGATATTTCTTCACGCAATATTTACTTCCCTGGACACCTGTCTAGCAGGACCACTGACGTGATCCCCAGGGTGATTTTCCTATCTCCCATCCAATCGTCAAGGTTCCTTTTGAAGAGCACCAAGGAGGCACTCTGCTTGACATGTATGGGCAGTTTATTCCAGAGAATGGGGAGTCTCTGGGTCAGGAACCTAACCTCCAGCATGTTTTGTTCATTGTGATGACAAGGTTTAGATCCCTGGAGTGTGTGGCTCTGAGGGATTGGGATTTTTTTAAGTGGAGTATGTCCAGCAGCTCAGGGTTTGACATGGCCTTGTATGTTAAGCAGACATTGCCTCTGAGTAGACGATATGACACAGAGTATAGCTGGAGCTTTTTTAGATGGTCAGCATAGGGCATCTGCTTTAGGCCTGTGATTCTTTTAGTGAGGTATTTCTGCGGCCTTTCCAGCTGTTGCAGATGTCTTGTGAGGTACATACCAAACGGGGCATTGTACTCTATAATGGGTCTAATGAGGGATGAGTACAGTGGGACAATGACCTCCTTTTTTCTGGAAGAAAAGCCCTTAGTGATGAGGTGTGCCACATAGAAGGATTTCCTGACTGTTGTGGGGATGTGGTTATCGAAAGTGAGACCACTGTCCACCTGTGTCCCTAAGTCTCTCATCACACTTTCATTGTTTAGTGTATTGCCACCTATGTGGTAATTCATGGGTACATGGTTTTTCCCAAAGGGGATAACTATGCATTTCTTGGCATTAAGCTTGAGCCCATAGCTCTGGCACCAAGCACCTGTTTCTGTAAGGCCCTTTTGTAGAATATCCACATCATTTGGGGATTCAATAATGGCTCCTAGTTTGCAGTCATCTGCGAACTTTGTTAGCCAGAGTCCCTTAGTGTTGGCCTGTACTTCAGAGAAGTAGATGTCAAACATGAGTGGTCCCAAGACTGAACCCCAAGGTACTCCACTTGTCACTTGTCTGGAGCTGGATTTGGAGTCGGCTACTTTTACAGTCTGGGTTCTGTCAGTAAGCCAGTTGGAAACCCATCGAGTGATGTAGGGATATATACCCAGCTTAGTAAGTTTATCTACAATTCCAGAGTGGAGGATGGTGTTGAAGGCCTTGGCAAGGTCCAGATAGGCTGTAAGGACCACCTTACCCTTGTCCACAGCTCTGGAGACTTATTCGAAGAAGTCAGTCAGGTTCAGGAGACAAGATCGGCCCTTGACAAACCCAAATTGGGTGGGGTCCAGTGTTTGAAGGTTGCCAATGTCTTTATTTATAAGTTCCATGATAATGCGTTCCATGCCCTTGCAGATCAGGCTTCATGGGACTGATGGGACGGTAGTTCCAGGGATCCAAGGTGGATATCCCTTTGTGGAGTGGGATAACTGTAGTGGTACACCACTCAGTGGGCACAAAGCCTGAGGTGAGGCTATGATTAAACATGATACTTAGGTGAGGTGCCAGTTCATTTTGTAGTTCATGTAGAACACAGCCCGGGATGACATCTGGTCCCATGGATGCTGTATTCCTAACTTTGGAAAGTGCGGTTTCTACCTGTGTGGCCATGATTACCGGAATTTGGCAATCTTTTGGTATTGAAAAGGGCCCTTTAGGGGGTGAGAGGGGGTTGAAGTTGGCACTAAATCGATCTGCCAGGATATTGGCAATATCCTTGGGATCAGTATATTTAATGCCATTCTGTTGTAGCTCAGGATATATCTGAGCATTGCCATTTAGATTCTTGACGTAACTATAGAATTCCTTGTGGCTGTCTTTGGAATTTTTGGCAATTTTATTTTTGTAATATTTTGCTTGTTTTTCATATGAAAGGCACCCAATCTCTGAAGGAGCATTAGGGATGGATAGTATCCCAGGTGAAAGAGTTGTTTAGAGTTGCTGAGAAAACAGTGTAATTGAGAGAGATGGTGTTGCCAGTGGAGTCACAAGGAGAGTTGGCCACAGAGATACAGAAAAGAAGTAGGAAAAGATGTAAGATGCCAGAAAAGCAGAGTACCAGTACTGCAGGAAAGAGATCGAGAAAGTCAGCAGGAGCAACTAGAAGAGAGAGACAATGGAGATTTGATGGTCAGGCCCCAGCCATCTACAGAAAAAGGTGTGAGTGGTCAGGTTGTTGGTGAGCCACCAGCCAATGGGCCTGAAATTGATAGGGTGGCAAGTGCTGGATGAATCTGAACAGACTAGGATGCAAGAACTATTGAGTTATGAAGAATAACTGCTGGAAGTTAGGACTCAGTTACATACAGAGAATATTGCTACTGCAGCAGATGTAGTTAGTTTAGAGTAGATGGGTGGAGCAGGAGTTAGGGTAAGTTGCAGAAACATAAGTTTTGGACATGGAAGCATAGCCAGGTAAGTTAATGAACCAGGAAAAATTGTGTCCTGGATTTCATTTATTACAGAGAGATGGTTTTAGAACAAGGTGTTTGACAGGAATTGGTACTGTTAGTATAGTTTCTTATGATTCAGGAGGCACAGAGACTCCAAGCTCTGAATGCTTGACTGTGGTATGATCAGCAATTTTGAAAATATAAAGTGGTGGACAAGACTTTACCATGGGAGATAAGGTATGCTGACATCTGGTTGGCAACTATGTTGGATGCTGCAGGGAAACACAATAGGTTATAAGAGAGCTGAGAATTGTTTAGGGACTTGATGAGAATTTAATGCTGGTAGATATGCTCAGTCAGTCTGTTGGCTTAATTATTTTTCTCCAGCTTGTGGAGGAAACCATGGAGCAGCTAAGTGCTGGCATAAAGACGGGGGAGTTAGTCAGGCATCAGTAGCAGAACAGGATAGGACCAAGCAGCACTTTTTCAGAGGCAGAGACAATTTTCATGGGCAAAGTAGAGTGATGCCTTTTCAAAGACAGCCGGGGAGGCAGGTTTTCCCACCCACCCACTAACATCCATCTGTATGTAGCTCTTTTAGGTGACTTTTCTGATACTGAAGGGGCTAAGGAACTGATAGAAGGTTGTAATGAGGTTTTAATTATGTTGGAGGGTGGGAATAGAGGGCTGGCATGCTGCAATATGAGATCAGTGAAAAGGAAGGAAGAGGTTGTTCAGAAGTTGTTGGATAAGAAGGTAGAGGCTGGTGGAGTGCTAAGCCCTTTTGTACCACATTTTGAAAGTTATCATATTTTCCTTTGAGCTTAGTGCCTAAGAAGAAATCATGTGAGTTTTAGCTTATTCATCATTTATCATACTCTGAAGGTGATTTGGTAAATGATTTAACTGTGAGGTCAGATGCCAAGGTACAGTAAGCCATCCATGGATGATGCAGTGCACCCTATTAGGGGTTTTGGGACACCTGGTGGTGAAAATGGATACTGAGGTGGCTTTTTGGCTCTTGCCAATCAAAGAAGAGGATTGGCCATTTCTTGTCATGTGTGTCGATGGGAAATATTATTCTGATAAGGCCATGCCAATGGGATGTGCAGTTGCTTGTACTACATATGAAAAATTTAGCAGGGTACTTCAGTGGATTTGGCAGAAAAGACTTCCTACTCAGAAGTTGGTCCATTATTTGGATGACTTTTTTTTAATCAGGGAGGGTAAGAATGGAGCTGGCAAGGGAATGGCAGCATTCAAGGAGTTGTGTAGGGACTTGCAAGTGCCTCTAGCACAGGTCGAGTCTTAAAGGTCATAGTCAGGTGTTGAATTTTTTGAGGTTGGCAGTGGATGCTCAGGGGCATTTATTTTGTTTGCCCACTGACGAGCAGAATAAATTGAAGGATAAGTCTGAGCAGATTAAAGGGAAAGAGCAGGTGAGAGTGAGGGAGGTGATGAGGTAGCTTGGCTTGATAAATTTTGTATGCATGGCGGTAGGTCTAGGCATGATGTTCTGAAGGTAGATTTCAAACTTGTTGAAGGGGAATAGAAGTAAGTACCTTTGGGTCATGGTTACCTGGATGTTGAAGGAAGACTTGAGGTTATGGTCGGTGTTTTTGGCAAGTTTTAATGGAGAGTCTTTTTGGTATGAGGAATGCAAGACAGATGTGGAGCTGTGTTTGTTTACAGTGCAGAAGAGACTCATTTTATTGGTTCATACTTTGATGATGAATGGTTTGGGATGGGTTGGCCCTCAAAGTGGCTTGTGGAATGGAAATGTGATGTGGCATTTTTACAGCTAATGCCAATCTGGGTGGTGTCAGTTGTTTAGAAGGAGAAGTTAAGAAATAGGAAAGTGATTTTTCTTTCTGATAACAAAACATTTATGCAGGTATAATGAGGAGGATGAAGAGATCAGTTTTGTTTTTATTGCCTTTGAGGAAGTTAAGGTGACAGTTCTTTAATTAGCTTTAGTTTCTCAGCCAGTCATATACCTGTGTAGTTTAATGACATACCTGACAGTCTTTCTTGTCTTCAACTTCACAGGTTTTGATCTCTAGCACCAGATGCAAGGCAGGAAGCAGTGGTGTTGCCAGAGGAGGTGTGAAACCTTTAACAACTGAAGCATTATGACTGATAAAAAACATCAGTTCCACATAAAAGGCATAAAATGCAACATTTGATGCATGTTCTTCTTCCATGAGGTGGATGCTGGTGAGAGAAAGGAAGTGACTTGCTGTTTTGTTAGTGAGATGCATTGTTCACCAGCGATTTCTTGGCGAAACAGAACGATTAAGGTGCATTTATCATTTCTCAGTGCAGCTGCTAGGCTACCAGGGTTAAAAGATTTTACGCAAACATTGTCGATGAGTAAAATGATTAAGGGTTGGGAGAGAGTGTTAATGAACCGAGAGTAGACAATCATTTTCCATTGAATAAGCAATTGCTTCAGGTGTTACTAAAAGGTTTGCATAGTTTGCTGATTACACAAAATAAAAATGTTACCGGTCAATAAAGGTCAATAAAGTACACAAAATAAATGTAAACTTTAAAAAATAAATGCAAAATTGACCATCACAACTGTAAAGTAAAATAAAACGATGGTTTATTCAACAAAAATAAACACTTTCACAGCTAACTGCTGCTTCATCAGACTTTAAATGATCAGATAAAACAACCATATTTAAAACAGAAATCCATCAATGACAAGCAAACTATAACATCACATGACAACTTCATTCATAAAACCAAACCCTTACACATAGTTAATATCAGCGGAACAGATTCCGACTCTTAAGAATGGGTTTGATCGAAACACGTCCATTCAATCCTGGAAACGTATTTGCATTTAAGGTGACAATCCACCTTAGTTCAGCACATTTTGTTAGATTCACAAGATTCCCAAACCTCAGGCTTTCATATAATACTTCTAAAACTGCAAGCTTAAACTTGTGGTTATCACCATATTCTGATACATGCTTATCTAGTGCATTATTCTGCTTGCTTTTCTTGATATCGCCCACATGTTCCAGAATCCTCTCTTTTAAATTGCGGTAAGTTTTGCCTATATAATAACAGTCACAGGTCAAACAAACCGCACAATAAGCCACGTTATTGGTATTACAGTCTGCATAAAACGTCAGCTCTATCCTCCTATCAATGGATTTCAAACACAGAGTAGTAATATTAAAAACATATTTACAGGCATAGCAACACTGATAGGAAAAAGTACCTAATCTCTTTATTAATCTAAGGTCTAATGCAACTATTCCTGTAACACAGTCGGCGCTTCAAGGAAAAATTATTCCTAAAAGAGAATTTAGGTACTGGCCCAACTGTATCTGCTATATCATCATCCATTAAAATGAAAGACCACTGTTTTCCGATGACATTGCACAGCTTACCAACATTCCTCGAACATGTAAAGGGCATTCTGACTACTTATGTATTACTATTAGACTGTGCTGAACCAACTTAATATCTAGAGAAATAAGGACATGCAGTGGAGCTTCTCAAGGCATAGACCTCATCCAAAATGTTCTGTACTTCAGATTCAGAGTAACCCCTACTAACAAAATCACCAGCTGCTTGATGTAAAGGAAGGTATGCTTCTGCATCTTTCTTATGTAAGTGTATAATCCTCAAAAACTGCCCCTTCAATACATTCTTAGATATAAGTCATGGATGCATGCTTGATTTATGCAACACATTGTTATGTTTGCATGTTTTTTTGCAAATAGCTGTGCTAAAATTATTCAACTCATCCATCCTAATACATACATCCAAAAAATGTATACTCAAATCTGAAAACCTGAAAAAAAAAATTTGGGAAAAGTAATAGTTTAATGTAAATAATCAACAAACTGATGTAACGACTCTACTGCACCTCTCCAGATAATAAAGAGATCATCAACAAAATGTTTGTAATAACAAAGGCTGCTTGCAAAGGGGTTATTGTTGTGCACATACTCATGTTCCCAATATGCCAAAACTGTATTGGCACATGAGTTGGTACAAAGAGTCCCCATGGTAACTCCAAGTTTCTGCAGAAAAAAATTATCATGAAAAATAAAAATATTATTTTTAAGAATCAATTCAACAAAAGCATATACCAAATAAACCTTGCTACTCGACATATGTCCCATCAAGGCCAAAAAACTCCTTACATATTTTACACCAAGATCATTTGGTAAGAGAGTGAAAAGCAAAGCTATATCTAGAGTCACCAAAAGTAGCTCATGTCTGTCTGTAAGCACACTATACCAAGAAAATAAATCACTCAAAAACAACTTGGTATCTTTCAATACACTAGACACGGTATCTAAGACTGGAAGTAACATTTTCTCCATATGTATAGAGAGACATTCAGTTACCCAACCCCTACTCAATACAACCGGACACATTGGCGGGTTTTTACTGTCCTTATGAACCTTCGGTAAACCATAAAGAAGGGGTACCAAGGGATGTTCAACACAGGAAAACTCATACAAATCCTGATTAATAAAACCAGTCATGAGAAGATCATATAATAAAATCTACACTTTCTTAAAACACCTTCAACTTGAAACTTGTTGAACAATTTATAAGTCTCAGCATCTGATAACATCTCTCTCATTTTAGCCAAATACTGATCTTTATCCATTATAATGACAGCACCTCCTTTATCAGCAGATCGTATCTCAATAACAGAATGGCTCTGAAGGTTCTTAAGTGCAGAGTATTCACCAGGTGTAAAATTGTGAAACAGCACTTTAGAATCAATTTGGGCAACAACCCTTAAATCACGTTCACACAATTTCATAAAGGCATTGACTGCAGGACATACCTCAGATATAAAAACACTGGGTTTCTTAACTGTATTACAAAAATTACATACATTATTTGTGAACAACAATCGCAGAGTAACATTGCATGCAAAAGATTTTAAGTCAATAATGACATCAGTCAGGTCAGCCTTACATGCTGGTATAAAGGACAGCCCTTTGTTTAATAATTGACCTCATCCATAGATAAAACATATGAGGAAATATTAAAGATTAAGTTACCACATTCCTGTTCTGTGTTCTTAATACATTTAAGAATCCCAGTGCTTTTATACCTGAGGTACATCCTGCAGATGTGTGTTCAGAGGATGTTGTGGGATTTATGGCTACTTGTATGGCTGAATGGAAGGTGAGCATTTCCATGCTGCCAGCTTTAATTGTTATTCTGGTATTTGGTTGTAATTCTGTTGTATTTTGTGTTCATGTTTAATTTTTGCAATGTATTAATTGACTTGTTTAATAGAACTAGTTGCAATGGCAAAATGTTTGTGTGTTTGTTTGATAGGGGTCTAAGGACAAAGTTGGTTAAATCAAACCTGAAGGAAAACAAATATGAAAATAATTCATCTAAGGTTGCAATGAAGGAGGATAACAAGCAGAATTTGTATTTATCCTTTCACACAGCCTGACCATCAGCATATACACATACCCTAGTCATTTTTTTTTAGTCTGATTAAACTTCCTAATTTACCCCACACTTCATTCATCAGGGCTGTGGCCAATGGACATCATTAGCACATCCCAGAAGCACCCATCACTCTGCTGCTGTGGTAGTTTTTTCTTCCTTTGACCTCCCATCTGTCCCCCTCATCTATGATTGCCAGTCATGCCTGAGGGATGGGCATGCAATGAGGACAGGATAGCATCTCAGTCCACCTCTGCAGCAGCTCAGCTGGAGTTCTCTACCTTCTCCCTTTTGACCATACCTCCAGCTACATCTCCAGTCTCCACATGTATAATCTAAGCTCCAGCATTGTTTCTGAAGACAAATGCACTTTTTACTCATTCAACAATTTGTAAATCTTTTAAAATAGTAAAGTAATAATTAATTTCATATACTTTCTTTATATACATTTAAAAGGCTACTTTCATATTAAAAGGTATATATATATATATATATATATATATATATATATATATATATACATATATATATATATATATATATATATATATATATATATATATATATATATATATATATATATATATATATATATATATATATATATATATGGTTCCCCTTCACAAGATCAAATGAATGGAAGCTCGAAACCCATTAGCTCGAGCCCAGAATCTCGAACTTCCATTCACTCGAAATTGTGAATGGGAAGTTTAGGGTTTAAAAAAAAAGAGTTCACTTACCTTTTTGCAAGGGGCAAGGTCTCCCTGCATCCTCACAGCTAAATCTAAATGCTCACTGACTGCACTATAGCGGAGGACAGGGAAATCTTCCAGTTTGCACTTACGCATATAGCGCAAACAGGAAAATTTCCCTCTCCTCCGCTGTAGTGCAATCTTGGAGTAGGAATATTTAAGTGGGGGGGGCACAAACCCCCACATGGGGGGTGCAGGAGTGCAAAGCCCCCCTGCAAAAACATTAGGAAGGTGTCTTTTTTTTAGTTTCCCCTCCCATTTTCGAGTTTCTGTAAAATCGAGATTCTGGCCTCGGGCTTATGAATTTCGAGTTTACAGAAAATTGGTCATGTGAAGGGGAACTATATATATATATATATATATATATATATATATATATATATATATATATACGTTTACTATCAAAACATCGAACGTGTGAACGTAAACCTATCAAAAATGAGGTTCACATGTTCAATGCTTAAAATAGTAAACAGGATGAAACATCGGAACTACTGCAACCGAAGTCGAATTTGACTTTTGAAGAATGAAATCCCTTAGCAACAGGCAGTATGGACCAGATCCATAGTGTACAGCACTGACAGTCATATTTTTGCAGGGGGGCAAGCCCCTCTGTACCCCCCACACCCCTGCCACTTATATATTCCAACTCTGAAATCCCACTACAGTGCGGAAGTGGGTAACTTTCCCAGTCCGCACTGTCTTGTGTTCTCAATGTATGCAGACTGCAGGGATACCTTTAGCTACCAGTGTAAAGACTGACTGCATACTTACAGTCGATTTTCCAGAGTTGACATTGCAATATTCTTCTAAAGGTATGTCTGCATTCTAACGAACGCATTTCTCAGTTCCACACAAGCCACACTCAACATATTGATAGTAAACGTATTCTCAAACTTTCATTGTTTGTTTTTCTTATCCATTGTACCCATAATATTGTTTTCTTCTGTAATATTGTTAATTTGTCTCTATTCGTATATATTTGTATGTCTGTTTGGGGCTTTTCTCGTCGGGTCTCCACTGAAAAAGGGTAATTCTTACCCAGCTGGACCAACCCGGTTAACAAATGCAAATAAATAAATAAATAAATAATATATATATATATATATATATATATATATAGAGAGAGAGAGAGAGAGAGATATGGTGCAAACATATAAAATCACTATCCTACAGAATATGGGAACAGAATGAAGTAAACTGTCGTAGTGCAACACAAGTAAAAAAACACATTGTTGAATATAAATGATTTTTACACCAGGGAAAAGTAGAATAAGTAACAGAATATAATATCCTAACTTGAGAGTACTTCATATATTATATATGTTAGTATTCGTGTATTCATATATTATATGTTATTATTCGACGGACAAGTGTTGACATTCAGATAAAGGAACTAACACAGCCAAAAATTTGTAAGGCAAGAGATGGAACCTACAATGTAACCAGCACTGTTGAAGTTATAACAAGAAATGTTCTGCTGCAACATGAAATAATTTGGGATCAAGTCTAATATCAAGACAGCTAAAACTGAATATTTCAGGTAAATACAGAATGTGTAATCGGCAGCCCCATTTACTAACATACCAGTCATTGCATTTCTGATATAATTTTTGTAAAAAAATATTAGTCATGTCTTACATTTGCTACAAATATTGTATGCTGAGTTGGACAAATATATGCTAAATCCAAAAGTAACATTTTATCTATAGTGCAGGTTGATTGTATAATTAATGTGCTGATTGTGTTGAGTCAGAAAGTATATCACAAGTTTCAAAGCAGGATGGACTTTCCATGAGCAATGGTCTACAGAAGTATGCTTAATCCTTGAGTGACTCTGTTACAGAACCATTTGCTTAAAGTCCACAGGCACAAATATCACAAAGATATATGGCAACCCAAATCTATGCTGATCCAGGTACTATGAATGGACGCTGTTCAAATTAACTGGTCTTTTGAGATATGCATCATGTAAAATTTATTCTCATACATATGTTGGCATAATATAATTAGATATTAATGCAGTCTAGCATCACTAGATTACAAAACATTTCTAAACTGGTGGTTTTGTTAATTGAAGTGGGTGCTGCTTAGTTTAAGCAAGAAAGATGCCAGATGAAAACTATACAATGTGCAGTTTGTGTACATTCATAAGCTAAGTATTGGTGAGTGCGGCACTACAAGACTTACAACTTAAGCAAAGTGTGATGTATTGGAAGATACTCTAATGCACAGGAACTTTATGATGGTCAATCCTAATCCCATGTCAACCACCAGGAATAAAACCAAACATTTATCTTTTAATATTGTCAGAAATATACATCACAGGTAAATACATCTAATGGTTACCTGAACGATATGTAATCTTTCGTTCATTACAATTGCAGTCCTACTCATAGAGGTACTCTGGAAATACTGTAAGTAAATCATGATTTCTTTATTTTTGGGAAGACAAGGGTGCTGTATTATACCTTCCCAGCATATCTGCTGCCTTCTTTGCTGATGCAGCTCTTCTCCTTACATAACGTTAGTGAGTATACATGCTACTAATTAAGAAATGTGTAGCAAGAATGCAAAAGGGAGAGAGTACCATTCAGGAAAGGTGTCACATTTAAATGAGAATTGTAATTATGAGACTATTATTGTATTGCCCAATTCATTTGCCATAATGACTTTGTGGGTTCATGGAGGAATATTAGGCTAACTGCACTGAAGGATTATTTTAAGCCTAGCCAATGACCCATAGTCAGAATCAAACCCTGTACTTTGTGTCTATGAGTTGACAACCTTAGACATTATGCCCACCCTCCCCCCTTCTCCCCCTCAGAAGTGGAATAAGAACCCACCCCTCCATCTGGAGACCAGAATTCCCATGAGCCATGGAAAGAGTTTAATCCTTTAGTTTGCTACCATCCTGACAACCAGTTGGCTATTTCTAATAGCATTAGAACCTACAGCAATAATCATATATACTCTTATAAGTCTGCATTATCATTATCAGCATAGGTTTGAGAAGGACACAAAATGTGTTGCTTCACTGTGTGGGCATTACATGGAGACTCAGACTTCGATGGAATACTATCCAAACGCAAGATGCTTATATATATATATATATATATATATATATATATATATATATATATATATATATATATATAATATAGAAGTTAAGCAAATCTTGAAATTGATAGTAAGCTAGATATCCTGGTAAAAAATACATGCAGACACCCAGACACAGAGACACCTCCACCCACATACACACATAGACCATATGCAAGCTTTGCACAAAAGGCGCTTTGCTTGGAATCAAATCAGATAACCGAGTATTGTGAGGCAGAAAACTAATAAGTGCTCCACTGTGCTGCCCTCTCTCATATGCTATGTTTCTTTAAGCATATGAAACAAACATAAACCAGATTTCATAACACCACTTGTTTACTTCTCATGCTGACCACACTAAATTTGTATTTAAAGATGACATGAAGCATAAACATCTGCACAGAGTAAACAGGATGTTTTCAGAGTCATTAGTGAAGCATTCTAGTGAGTTTCATACTCTGATTAGTGTCACAGAAGTACAGAATCCTGCCATGCTTCAGGGCTGTACTGGTTTGTACTGGTGTACATACAGCAAGCTGGTGCTGGTGACAATAGTTATGTTGTTGTTCTGGTACTATAATAGTGAAAGCAATTTACAGGGTATTTGCCAGAACATTTTGTGTGTGTGTGTGTGTGTGTGTGTGTGTGTGTGTGTGTGTGTGTGTGTGTGTGTGTGTGTGTGTGTGTGTGTGTGTGTGTGTGCATGCATGTGTGTGTGTGTGTGTGTGTGTGTGTGTGTGTGTGTGTGTGTGTATGTGCGTATGGTGTATAGCAGCAAACATACTTACCTCTACTAGTGCACATCTGTAACTAAAACGTAATGAAGATTCTGTAGAAAGCATACTTATGCAGTAGGTCAATCTCTAAATCACACTAGTACTGTTATTCATACAGTGTACCTCAGCTGGACATTTACTGAATGCCAACTATTAACTCGATACACAGTATTACACTGTTGCCCTTGAAGTGTGTGTTGGCCTATTCCTTGCACTTGTTTTTAAAGTAGCCCTATGCAGTATATAACATGTCTCTGAACCCCCCCCCCCCCATATAATGTTTTGTTATTCATGGGTAGTGTGGCACTTAGAGAGGCAATTAAGTGTGAATAATAAGCAGAAAGGACACAATGTATTCTACAGGTGCCTATAAGACTTCAAGATGAATAAATATATAATAAAATGTATTATGGGTTTGTATAATGACAGTGATACAGAAAACTAGCTACCCAAGGACAACTGATGGCATTAACAGTCCAAGTTGTTAAAGAAATAAAAGAAGCATAAATAAGGTTTAACAGAAGAAAGCATGTTTATTTTTATTTTTATTTTATTTTATGTTATCAAATATCAGCAAAAATGAATATGATCTGATAAATATATGTCAAGGTGATCAGAAAGGAAGATGGTGAAGTGAAGCAACTGCCAGAAGTTATAGGTCATGAATCACCAAACAGATCCTGAAGCTCTATAAAACCCTAGAAAGGCATTCATCTTCCTGAAACAATGTTTATCTGTCTATTCTTAGACAGTTCTCTGACGCCAGTGTGCACTCATTTTACAATTGTGCCAGTTCTGGCATCAGTAGTACTTTTACACCAAGGCCACATATTTAGCTTCTATCAGAGATGATCCTTTGGAAAAGTAAATCACACTCTCCATCCAAGGCAGGTGAACTGACTGCATTAAAATATTGGCAAAGAATGATGGATGCACATGACAAGATGCGTTTATTTATTGACAGATTATCTTGTGGATTCATTCATTCATGTGTTTGCTTGTTTTTCATTTGTTAATCTGGTAAGTGCACTTCTCGACAAACATTTTTAATGCACAAGCCAAGCCATATTGGCAAGAGGCAAACAAGAGGTGCTTAAAATACCATAAGCAGTCGTGAGACACAGAGGCAAAATGGGGACAATAGTGTTCGATCACATTAGAGGGATATAATTGCACTATTTAAAAGCACAAAATGTAACAGTTATATGGAAAGGTAGTACTAGCATTAATATTCAGAAGACATAAACCTACCATTGCATATTCAGCTCTTAAAATCCAGTTAAAAAATAAACAACAAGGCAGACTGATTTATTGTAAGACAATGATTGCTAGGTCATGTGGAATTGAGATATGAAGGTTGGCTTATACAGATAGGCTGAGTGAGTATGACTGATTAGTGGAAGTCAATAGATGCTCAGCGTGCAGTCAAAGAATGACTGAATAATTAGGAATCAGAAAAGAAAGGTTACGTATCATATTAGTCAGTGCTAAAGGCAAAATAGTATAGGTGTTGCAATTGTAGGTACAGACATTTTTACAGTACAGATGAATAGGAGTGATTTGTCATTAATAGTACAAATCTGTTTATGATTTGGATCCACTAGGGAGAATAGCTGACATAAAACACAACAGTCTTTAAATTTCATTCTATGACGTGTAATTTACTTACAAAGGGTTTGCTTGTAACTGATTTAATAAATGTTTGCAAGAGGACCAGTACATATAGGAGTTGACAGTTCCTGTTATAGCAGGTGTACTTACTATTGTCCAGAAAAAGCTCAAAAGTGTATTCTATTTGTCACATTTCTTATATTTTAAGGAATGATGTTCTTAGTATTACATTGTCTCTGGCAGTGAACATTGTGAAAACATTCCAGTGTGTAGTACATAATTTGCTATAGCACTATCAATATCAACAGTGAGTATATCATCAAACAGCAAACATTCAAAATGCCAACCATCAAAACATTGATTATTTTAGATACATTAAAGCTAAAGTGATCAGAAAAAAAGCATTAAAAATCATTTTTTGGAGCTGACAAGCCTCCCTGCAATCCCTACAATCATTGATAATTATATATACCAACTCTAAGAGGACACAACAATGGGGAAAGGGCAGATTCCCTTATCCTGCTGCACCACAATCCCATGGAAAATACTGCCAGCAAAATCTCCATTGAAACCCATGTTCACTCATATGAGCATTTACTGGGATTTACAGCCTGAAAAAAACATTCACTCATGTGAGCACTCTGTAAGCCTGCAGAGGCATGCCTACCATGAACATACAGCTTACCTGTCAGTATCCTCTTTGGTGTATGCAAGTCAAAGGTTCCTCATCTATCAACAGTTTTAGTTAATTCTGGGCCTTACCTTCTGGAAGATGCTATCTTATCTTGATTCCTAATGCATTTATATATGCAGACTCATATCTAACTTGGGTAACATATCCATGTCACTGAGTTTCTTAACGGCTGCCTTCTTTTTTTTACATCTTATGCATTATCCTTCAACTCCAGTGTAATCAGCACTCTGACTATTTTTAGTAGTCTGTGTCTCTCTGGATAACAAACTTTGCACTACATAACATATTTTACTCAGGTGTATTTTACGTGTCTCTGTGTCATGTAAGTGCCCATATCCTCTGTCCAGCATGTACCGCGCTTTGGCTGCTTCTCACGTATCAGCATTGAACAATGTACTAAGGACTCAGTCTTTGAATCTCTCTCATCTATCACATTACATTGGAGTAAATCAATTACTCAGTATTCCAAGAAACATGTTTCACATTCAGTGTCACAAGTATCAGCACATTAACTCATTTTTATATGCAGTTCCAGTAACTTTCTCACTAAATCTCTCTCATGTATAAGCATTACAATTAATTAACTATGATATTTGAAATATCAATTAAGTATTAATGACTTATTTATGTTATTAGCACCTCATTACTTTAGATGGTGCTTTGTTGTGGATTTTCTGTAATGATATCTCCAAAATAGTGTGACTCAGAGAAAAAGGTAAAGAGGAGTCTCTAAAAAAATTATAACTTTTTTCCTTTTTGTCTGACTTTTTTGATAATATATTTTTAGAGGAGGGGCTCATGATTTTGTAGTTTTGTGTGATGCAATGCTATATTAGGTTTTGAATTTGCATTGCATTATAGTTTAGATATTTTACTTAAAATATTACTTACCTTGATTGAGGGGAAATGAGATGTAGTAACTCACTTAAACACATGAATATCAAGAGTTTTATTCTTTGAATCATTACTTTGTATCAGAATTATATCAGATATAAATCCTTTTAATACCGTTCCCGCACAATGGGAAATAACTTACTGAGCACCATGTTTCGACATCCCATCCATACTATTAAGATAAAAATTCTGCTAGCTTTCCCTACAGCATGAAACATACTAAATAACAATCAGTTTATTCATGGCCAGTGATCAACGGATATATTGTAAATATGAAAGGAGAACATGGTGGAAATTAAATAAACACTTTTAAAAATTGAATTAAAAGACCATAGTTCAAGCTGAAATGATACAATGAATGAATTAATTTGACTGCAATTAAAATATTTTGTTAGAAAAAAGATGCCCTTGTGGATTCAATAAACTCCATGTAAGCTTAGCATGAAGCCTACATGGAGTTTACGTGTTTGTGTGGTGAACAGCAGCGCTAATTGCATATGCATGAAGCGTAATGTGTTTAAGTGAAAACAAGAGCAGTTTCATGGCAACCAACAGTTTTACCAGCCAGGAAAGCAACATGGAGACCAGCAGACATCTAAACCTGCTTACCTACAGGCAAATTACGTCTGTGGGACTGCACAGAAAGCTACAATGGTTACCCGGATTTTTAATAAATCAATGTATATAGTTCCAACATTTTACATGAAAGTGTATACAGTGCAGAGTATAATGGGAACATGTTTCAGGCATACTGAATAACAGTTGTGTAAATGACCAGTGAGGGTGCATACACTGCATTATAAATAAATAGTAAGGGGAAGTGTTTGTATTGAAAAGGGACACACATATGAATTATAGGAATGACCACAGGGAAAATGGACAGGTGAAACATGGTAATGCACAGCAGATGATGGCATGTCAGTGAAGACAGTTGTAGCATGAAGAATAATCACATATCAAAATGATACAGTACAGACTGCACATTTGTTTTTTATTATGTGAGTGTTGTGTAAGGTGACATATCAGTAGGGAAGATTCTTTGAGATATAAGCATCCTGACATGAACAATGGAGAAAACATATATCAGGGATGGTATGTGTGTGTGTGTGTGTGTGTGTGTGTGTGTGTGTGTGTGTGTGTGTATATATATATTGTGTGTGTGTGTGTGTGTGTGTATATATATATATATATATATATATATATATATATATATGTATATAAAACATAGGACTTAGGTACATATTGTGAAGCTGTGCAAAATGAGTTCCTGAATATTAATTTAATTTCAGCATGGGTATCAACCAAGCAGGACACATAGCAACAGGCTCATGGACAACAGTAGACAGAAGCATGCACAATCATGGACAATGTCAGAATAATACCACCATTAATCCCATGTCTTTGACATAGCATATGTGATTGTGAGTGATCATAGTTGTTCCGGTAAGAACACACAGCTATTATGATTCTTCAGCAATTTCTGAAGGAAATCAAGCACAACATCCTCAACATTTAATGTCTGCCAGAGGTGTTAGGAGGGGCACTGTTACACCTGTATTTGAAATTAGGAGCAATCCTGGCTAGCTGACAGGTGTTTATAGGTTCATAGGTAGGTACTAGGCTATTAGCCCTAGGGCCTATATAAGCCTAGCCAAAAAGGTACCTTGGCTTTTACCACCCAAGAAAATTATTTTCCTGTGCCCCTGTCGAGCAGAGCCACAGTGGTGATCCCCGGGGTGAATTTCCTATCTCCCCTCCAATCATCAAGATTTTCTTGAAGAGTGCCAATGAGGAGCTCTATCTGACATATATAGGTAGTCTGTTCCAGAGTATGGGAAGTCTCTGGGACAGGAATCTATCCCTCCAGCATGTTCTGTTTATTGTGGTGACAATGTTTAGGTCCCTAGAGCATGTAGCTCAGAGGGATTGGGATTTCTTTAAGTGGAGCATGTCCAACAGCTCTGGGTTTGGCATAGCTTTGTATGTTAGGCAGAGATCACCTCGGAGTAGGCGATATGCGAAGGAATAAAGCTGGAGTTTTTTTAGATGGTCTGCATAGGGCATCTGTTTGAGGCCAGTAATCCTCTTTGTGAGGTATTTCTGTGGCCTCTTCAGTTGCTGTAGATGTCTTGTGAGGTACATACCAAAAGGGGTGCTGTACTCTATAATGGGTCTAATGAGTGATGAGTAGAGGGGAACAATTACCTCTTTTTTTCTGGATGAGAAATCTTTTGTGATGAGGTGTGCCATGTAGAAGGATTTCCTGACCACTGTGGCAATGTGATTATCAAAGGAGAGACTACTGTCCACCTGTGTCCCAAGGTCTCTTATCACACTTTCGGTGTTAAGTAGACTACCACCTATGTGGTAGTTCATGGGTACAGAGTTTTTTCCAAAGGGGATAACAATGTACTTTTGTAGGATGTCCACATCGTTAGGAGTTTCGATTATGGCTCTCAGTTTGCAGTGATCTGCAAACTTTGTTAGCCAAAGACCTTCTGTGTTAGCCTGTACTTCAGAGTAGTAGATACCAAACAGGAGAGGACCCAGGAATGAACCCTGTGGTACTCCACTTGTCACTGGTCTGAAGTCAGATTTGGAGTCTGCTACTTTCACAGTGTGGGTTCTGTCCATGAGCCAGTTGGCAACCCATCTTGCGACATAGGGATTTAAACCTAGATCAGTGAGTTTATCTATAATTTCAGAGTGGGGGATGGTATTGAAAGCCTTGGCGAGATCTAGAAAGGCTGTGAGAACCACCTTACCCTCATCTATGGCTTTGGTGACTGCTTCAAAGAAGTCTATCAGGTTCAGGAAACATGATCTGCCTTTTACAAACCCGAACTGGGTGGGATTCAGAGTTTGGAGATTACCATTGTCTTTGTTTATGAGTTCCACGATGATACGTTCCATGGCCTTGCAGATCAGGCTCGTTAGGCAAATGGGGTGGTAGTTCCTGGGGTCCGTTGCAGCTCCTCCTTTGTGGCGTGGGATAACCATCGTGGTGTGCCATTCAGTGGGCACAAAGCCTGAGGTGAGGCTATGACTGAACATGGTACTTAGGGAGGGTGCCAGCTCGTTCTGTAGTTCATGTAGAACGCAGCCTAGGATGTTGTCAGGTCACATGGATGCTGTGTTCTTGGTTTTGGAGAGAGTGTTTTTTACCCGTGCAACCATGATTACATGAACTTTGCATTCTTCCGTTATAGAGATGGGCCTTCTACTGGGTGAGAGGGGGGGGGTAAAGTTAGCACTGAACCTATATGCCAGGACGTTGGCAATATCAGTTGGTTCTGTATATTTAGTGCCATTGTGCTCTAACTCACAGCAGATATGAGTGTTACCATTGATATAGATATAGAATGCTTTGTGGTTGTCTTTAGAGTCAGTGGAAATTTTGTTTTCGTTTTTGTTTTCGCCATATATACGCCACAATCTACACTTTCATGAATGTAACTCATGTCATCAATGTTGTCTATCAGCTATGTATTTACTGTGTGCATCACAGGAGCATGTATCACACATGCATCTTATATAACACATTGAAGGGAGTTCTAAACCAGTAAACTGTAACCAGTGACACCAATGTAGTAGTTAAAACTTACTTTACTGAAATAATAAAAACACAAAGTAACTTTAAGCGCTTTTCGTCAGGTCAAATACCTGACTTCTTCAGAATATTCACACACTTTTGACAAACATTTGCAGTTATATATTGATTAGAACCTGAGAGCCTGTTTTACATCATTAATCAATTAAGTTGTTAAAGGGCAAGTAACAGAAAACAAGTAATCCAAAAAAGTTGACATAAATAATTAAATGAATGTAATCTATAAAATGTACATAGTACAAAGGGATAATCCACAGACCATAAACAATACTCATTATTGTAGTATGTAGTAGTGATGTTCATCTTTTTAAGCTCTTTAATTTCAACAGGCTAGAAATTGAGCAAGTATCATTTAAGCCTGGATAGCAGTAGGCATACAACCTTACTTGCCAAATTAATTCAGCTTCTTCTAATTGTACAGACCTCGGACCACGTCTCTTATTGACTGAAATATGGTCTATAGCAATAAATTTAAAACTGTGGTTAAGATTGGTAACAACATGTTTAGCTAGAGCATTTTCCATTTTAGATGTCTTAATTGCGTATAAATGCTCGTATATACGCTCTCTCAGCCTTCTAATCGTTTTCCCAATATAGAAGGCCGGACATTGTTTGCATCTAGCTAAGTAAACCACGTAACATGAATTGCAATTTAATTTAAAACCTATTTTGTATCTACAATTGTTAATACAAAATTGTGTGCCCTCTTCAACATGTTTGCAATAATTGCAATTCTGACATTTATACGTTCCTACCTTCAATGTCTTACATCTTTTCTTAAATTCCAAAATGTTTTTTAAATTTTTTCCTTTCTTGTATACAATCTTGGGGCAAGGGCCTGTTTTATTGTAAATGTCCGGGTATGCTCTAAACAATTCCCAGTTCTTAAATATAATGTCAGTGCATATTCTACTGTCTTTGCTAAATGTGGTGATAAAAGTGGACTTACAGTTCTCATCAACCAATATTGGGACTGACAACACTGGATTTGATAGTATCCCAAGTTCATATGTCCCATCAATCTCATCAATCTCATCGATCCCACTCATAGATGTATTAGTATAGGGACCTGTGAGTAAATTACTGGTATTATTAGTAATGACTGGTAATAGTGGATTATAAAAATGTTGGCATCTTTTGTTCATAACTTCTTGTATTAATTCATCTAGTAGATCGGTGGGGTATCCACGTGCCAAAAACATGTTCTTTAAATTGGAACATTCAGCGTGGAAATCGCTGTCCAACGAAACCATCCTAGCAGCATGAACCAGCTGCCCTTTAACCACAGATCTTTTTTGAAAGAATGGGTGGCAGCTGGTAAAGTGCAAGAATGTGTTTGAGTATGTTTCTTTCCTATGGATTTTGGCAGTGAAACAATTAAATGTCAAATCCTTGCAAAGCATTACGTCTAAGTAAAGAATATTCACCATTGAAAATGTGTGAGTGAACTGTAAAAAGGTGGTACTTTGGTTAAAGTATTGGACCATCCGTTCTACTTCACACTCACCTGCCTTCACAAGTATAAAGATGTCATCCAAGAACCTAGTATATAGAAGAAATGATTCAAAGTATGGGTTTTGTTGTGAAAAAACATAATGGGACTCCCAGTAGGCCATAACCAAATTGGCTATACTACCGCCACATGGGGAACCCATAGCAACACCTACTTTTTGTTTGTAAAATTCGTCTCCAAAAATAAAGAAATTGTAAGACAGAATTAAGTCACCTAGTAGGGTGACTAAGTAGATCTCCCTGTCTGGGGCGTGATGTTTCTTCATCATGTAACAAACCCATTCCAAAGCAATGTCTTGCGGTATACTGCTATACAAATCCTTGACATCTACTGTTACAAAGTTTGCATCCATATTAGTCTCAATACCTCTTACTGTGTCCAAAAATGACCATGAGTCCTTACAAATATGATGTTCCATCTGGACATATTTCTGGAGCATGCTGTCAATTAACTTTGCACATGTGTAAGTAGGTGATCCCCTACTATCCACTAATAATCTGAGTGGTGGGTTGTCTATACTTTTGTGTATTTTCGGTATACCAAAAACACATGCATAACTAGGATATGATGTAATTAAATATGCATGTGTCTTAGAATCAATTCTACTTTCAATAAGTAAATCTTCGATGGTATCCTTAATTAATTTGTAAGCACCATTGACTTCTGACCTAGAACTAAGGTCGTACTTGTCCGATTGTAATACCTGGTACATACGTTTCTCATAATCATCAATGGTAAAAACTACCAACCCTCCACCCTTGTCTGGCTTACAAAACCGTAAGTTTTGTGTGCCGAGATATTGGATAAATTCCCTATCTTCTTTCGAAGTATTGTTATTATTATACTTATGTGGTTTACCCAAACTCAAGTGTCTCAGGTCCAATTCACAGCACTTTTCAAATAGTTCCAATACAGGGTGTAAGGGAGGGTTAAAAGTACTAGGTATATGTAGTGTATCTGAACTAATCATATCCGGGGAATCTCCAATTAATACTTTAAAATTTAATTTCCTGACAAATAGTTTGACGTCCAGTATAGTGTTAACAATGTCGATGGACTTCGTGGGTATGAAACTAAATCCCCTAGACAGTAGTTCCACCATGCTGGTGTCAAACTTTACATCACTAAAGTTGTATAAATTAAAGTCACCCGATTCATTTTTAACTATTTCTGGTAAAGTTGGAACTACAGTTGTGTCAACTAGTGATGTTATAGTACTGACATTTGTCAAACCTAAGTCAGGTCCAATAGTATTCACAAGTTCAGTACATAAATCCAATGTTGAATAATCTTCTGGTGTTAATTGGTTAGAACATAATGTCTCATTACACAAGTCCATATCTATTTGTTGTTCACCCATCTCTGTCCAAACTTGTTTGGATAAGAGTTTTGGTTCTTGGGTCTTGCACCTAAAAAAGAATATCTGTCAGTTGCACTGTTATTATAGTTGTTCCCCATCCGGTTATTGTTTCCACTCCTCAGTCTTTTACTCCACGGTGTACTAGTCATTTCACCAAAGTCATCAAGGTTACCTACTCGGTCGATGTCATCTGGCCCTCTGTTTGGTATATGCATGTGTTGGGTATTTTCAGATTGAAGTGGAGCAGGCCCGGATTGATCATGTACTGGGTCATTCGAACTAAAATTAACCAAGCCCTTCCTCCAAGTTTGACCAATCGGTGGTTTAGGGTAAGCCACCCCTATTCTGTAATCGTGGCTATCCCTGTTGAGTTTTTTAATCTTCTGGAGATTAAGCTTGGCCAAATGTTCGTCTATGCTTAAGAATATTCGGTCATATTCATACTTATATCTGTTGAACTGCATATCAACAGATATGGATCTGTCCAGTTCAGTAATGTATTGGCTTAGTTCAGCAATCCAAACATTATAGTGTTTAATAAATAAAGTTATGAGTTCTAAGCCTTGGTTGTCAAACAAGTTAACTAACTCTTTGTGGAAGGTAGAGCCGGCTTCCAAACCAGTAGGGTAAGGAAACCGTCTCAAACCTTTAGGGACGATTTTCCGTATTAAGCATTCGTTGAAATAAGCTACCTCTAATTGTAGCTATGTATTTACTGTGTGCATCACAGGAGCATGTATCACACATGCATCTTATATAACACATTGAAGGGAGTTCTGCACTGTCAACTCCTAATGGTCATGCATCAAAAAGATAACATAGGTATGACTGATACAATGTGTGGGAGCTAACTGTAGCAAAAGTGGTAGCTTGAGTGGAAGTTGTGTTGGGAGGTACATGCAAAATGGTGCAATGTATTCAATTACTGGTGTGATGAGGGCTGAGAACAATGGAACTACAGTACCCTTTAATGTGGATGTTCCACACATACTCTGGAGTTATGCTGCATACAAGGGAATGGTCATCACTGTGGGCACATGCTGGTGGATGTTCTGCATACCATGTACTGGAGTACACAGTTCACATACCACTTGGTCTGCTCATAAAGGTGTGCTGTCTATGTTGCTATTATCTTGTGTATTTCATAATGGAACTAATCTACCATGGTTTTTCTTCATCTACCATGTCCCCATGGCTGTGGCAGTAATCATTTTTGTCTGTTGATAATGTATGCATCATATCAGTACCACACTTGATTCAGTGATTGTCCACAATTTGCAGTCTTCCACAAAGCTGGTTGTAGAAAAGATGTGTAAGTCAGATTTGATATGTGAGACTTAAATAATGGACAGAAAAGGGCCTAGAACAGTGCCCTGATGATGTATGGTCTGGTCAATGGGCTTTAGATAGCATTGATTTCACACATTGCAACACATTTATCTCTCACATATGTGATCCAGTTGTCTACCCACTTGGTGACTTAGGTGTTTACGGCCACTTAAGACAGTTTCTCTGTAATATTTGACTGTCAATTTATGTCAAATGCCTTGGCAAGGTCAACTCACACAGGATGATAGTATTGTCATCATGCATGCCCTTGGTAACCTTATTGAAGACAGCAAACAGATCCAACAGACACGATGTAGCCTTAACAAATCAAACATGAGTTTGGTACACAGTCAGGGTGGGGTCTATATTAGATAGACAAATGTTTAAATGTTCGAATCTCTAAAGGTCGACCTTTAGAGAGTGAACATTTAAATGTTTGAATATTTTTAAAAATTAAAAAAAAACAACAGTAAAAAAAAAACAAAAAAACAAAAGGTTGTAAGCAGGGGGGCTAGACCCCTGCTCCCCCACCCCCTGGTACTTAAATATACCAACTCCAAGATCTTGCAACAGTGTAGGGAATGGGACATTTCCCATTTCCGCACTGTAGTGCACTGAAGTGCGATCTCGGAGTTGGTATATTTAAGTAGCGGGGTTGTGGGGGTTGCAGGAGGGCTTGCCCCCTACTAAAACCCTTTCATTTTACTGTTTTTTTTTTATTTTGTTTTACTACATATTCGACCACTTAACTGTTCAATCTCTAAAGGTCGACCTTTAGAGATTCGAACATTTAAGCGTTTGTCTATGTAATATAGACCCTCATGATATTACCTGTGTCCTTTTAGAGAAGGTTCATGATGACTTCCTGGACTACCTCACAGATGAGGAGAGTTTGTATGGGTCTATAAATCCATTCATGAGGTGATGGGCCCTCCAGTCAGAAGGATGCATGTTGCTTTACACCCTTCTATGGGATCATAGGCTGTCTGGAGGTAGTGTTGAAGTACAAATGAAATTGTGTCTAGTAGGTCAGGTTTTAAGTCATGCTGTAGGCAAACTATGATGTTGTCAAGGCACATTGATTGTGTGCTGTCAGCCACAGAGAGCACACAAATGAGCTTTCCTCATGAGAATAAAAATGGAGTAATATTTGGCTGATGGCCAATGGTGACATGGGGGTGATGTGTGAGACATACTGTCAGCTATCAGATTGTCTATTACCTCTAGTTGGGTATGTCTGGTGGCATCCACACACAGATATGTGCTAACTCTGTATTCCAATTAACATTTCATATGTATTGCAATATCCAAATACAACCATGGTCATTAATCACATTCCATGCACCCTTGCTATGCACATAGTCATACAACTGTACTAATGTCACATACTTACATCACTTGCAGAACATATGCCTATATGTGTTTCAGGGGCAAGCTGTGTTTGAGTGACCTCATGTCATATCAGGACACATTGCAGATCAGCTGTTTGTGACTCATGTAGAACATGTCCTGTCATAAATGAAAATAGTCACACGATGGTGCTGCTGACCATCTCAATAATCCTTGGGTATAGTGACACATCTTCACATGCAATGAATTCAACAAGGTGGCAATAGCATCAAAACATATGATACACTGGTCGTGTGTATCACAGTATAACAACATATGTATGAGACAAGACTTATGTAACCATGCAATCAATATGAATTAATACTGATGTCTGTCACAGAACATTTAATAATGGTATGTAGACACATGCACACCTGTGGCATACTGCAAGTGTCACTGATGGCAGTATGTGAATGGTGTAGAAGGCTGATCTGCTCCGCTAACACAACTCATATCCTAATACACCAGAAATATACATACAAGTGTATCATACTATGTCAACAGTTCTTTGGAGACATATTACTACACCTGTTATAAAAGGAGCATGCACTGCAATGGCAGTAATTGCCATCAATGGATTATCTCACATCACAGTAAGACTATCTTGTAGCCAAGCTGTACATTCACCCCTCAATACAGTACATGTCAACTCTTCATAGGGTCATTGGACATTAGAAGGCTAATGGCCAACATCATATGAAATCCTAGTTATTATTATACCATGAAAAAAACATTCCCTATAGCTGTACGATGGAAGATAATAGGACTATTTTGCATATATGTATATTTTTGGATTGCATTACATCCTGCCACTGTCCATATTGGACATGCACACCACACCATAACAAAACTGGCATTCACTCATTCAGTGGTCTGAAGATAGCTTGCAGAAGCTCATGCAAGGACTCTGCTTCATGATGTGTGTATGCATATTTGATATGAGGACATCCTCTACTCCTCTGAAGGAAGGATGTCATGTGGGCACAGGAAGAAGGAGGATGGTGAATGTATGGTGCTACATGAAAGGTTCCTCAACCAATAGTGAAATGAAGATCATACAATGACCATAATGTACCACTAAACACACACACACACACACACACACACACACACACACACACACACACACACACACACACACACATGCACACAGCAGTAGGCTGGGCCTGATTTGAATATTACACCTGGGTATTTATATATATATATATATATATATATATATATATATATATATATATATATATATATATATATATATATATATATATATATATATATATATATATATATATATAAGATGAATGACATGTAATGTCACAGTAGCAACACAACGTATGTCTGACTGCAACACTGTCATGTTGCACTTTATGAAGTATGATAGCATCATTGTATGCTGAGGACAACATGTTGGCTGGAGTGCAGGGCATGGATGTGGAGTCACATACCTGTATAAAATTGCCTCAAAAGAGATAAGTATATGTTTAGATACACAGGCTACCTGCTGTCAGATTACAACTCCTATATGTGCAGGTAAAATGGCTTACAAACACAGAAGTTACTGTTACTGTCACAGCACAGGGTTGTCTTAAATACTGTCAGAGTACATGTTATACAGGATGAGATCATCATTGTATGCCACAATGAGATGTTCAGTGTAGGGTTTGCAATAGCTTTGGACTCACATATCATTCTAAAATTGCCTTCATAGTGATTGTTGACTGCAGTGAGAACAGAACCCCTATTTAAGTATTTACAAACTACAGTACTTAATGCAAACACCGCAGCACATGTCTGTTTTTTACATTGTCAGAGAACACTTTAAAAGTGATGACATCAACAGTGTCTGGTGAGAAGAGGATGGTAATAGCAGTGTCCTGCATGCCATTGTAAAATGGTCTCTTGAATGTCAGCCAACTGAACACACACACACACACACACACACACACACACACACACACACACACACACACACAGCAGTTAACTGCAGTGAAAACAGAACATCTGCCTAAGTACACCAACTAGAGAACTAAAGTTTTAATGCAAGTGCCACAGCTCAAGTCTGACATGTAGAGTGTCAGACAATACTTTATAAGTGTTGACACCAGCAGTGTCTGGTGAGAAGAGGATGGTAATAGCAGTGTCCCACATGCAGGTGTAAACTGGTCTCTTGAATGTCAACCAGCTGAACAGCCACAAGTCAAATGCAGTGAGATTAGAACCCCTATCTAAGTACACCAACTAGAGAACTCAGTATTTAACACAAGTTCCATAGCAAAAGTTTGACTTTATAAAGCTGCAGGACAATTTATAGTGGATGCCATAATCATTAAATGTTTGACAGAAGTTGTTGTGAGGCCTGAATTAAATGGATGTGTAGACATATACAACTGCAAAATATTGGTACTCCATGGGATTGTACTGATGACTGAAGGATACAGAGTTATGTTATTTCTGACTAGAAAGGCACACACAAGTTGACTGTTGTGAGATTAAGACCCTACCTAAGTACACCAGCTTGAGAACTTAGCAGTTAATGCAAGTGTCACAACAAAAGGCTGACTTTTACAATGCTGTCATACAATTTATAGTGTATGACATCATCACTGGATGTTTGAGAGAATATGTTGGGAGGTCTGTATGAAATGAATGGCTATCCATGTACAACTGTCAAGAAATTAAAGTCCTGCATGGTATCCGATTGATGAGTGCCCAAAGTGTAGTGTTTGCTGTTGTGTTTCCAATGTACAGGTATACTTAAAGAGACAGTTTACAAACTGTATGCAAACAGCTGTCTACATTACTACAAGTACTGAAAAATCTGAATGTGTATTGTCAGTATAAAGATGTAAATGGCATATAAGAAAGCATTTTTTATTTACTCCTATAGTGTAGTTGACATATTTGGGAGCAAGTACTGAGAGAGCACGTTTCAAATGCATGGGTGCAGGTAACACATGAGTAGAGTGCAAATATGTGTTATTTCCTTAAAAAGCACCTTCCCTTTGGTTGCATTTTTACATGCACTTTAATGGGATGAAGACTAAATGGGCAGTGCACAAAAGTAATACACGCTAATGTACGCTATCCATAGCACAACGCAGAGCAGATGGTTTGTGCATGCAGCATACACATTTATACTGCTTTCCCTATTGTCCTGTAATAAAGGGATGAGCAAATGTGAGCCTCTGCAACTGAATGTAAGACACTTGCTGGTTAGCTGACTCTGTGGCAGTCGGTGTAAGTGCATTGAGAGTTTTATTTTGTTCCCAGATGATGCCGGGTTCAAATTCAGCTGTAACTAATATTTTTTAAATATTTCTAATGCAATGAAATAATTCTTAAAGCTAGCATAACTGTGTGTTTCTGTAGTACAACAGGTTTAACCAGCAATGTGCAGATGTAACAGGATGACTGAAGAGCCATTCACCATCACTCGGCATTGGTGTGCAATGCCAAACTCTGTGTAAACACAGAGGACAAAAAGTGAAGGGCTTCATTGGGTTTTTTTCACTTATGTATGTGGAGTATGGTTCTATTTTTTGACCAGATTAAAGGTTTTAAAATGGAGTAGATAGGAAAATGGTAAATGAGAGTCAAGCAGGGGGGAAGAACAAAGGGAAGGCTATATAGAAATGTGCAGGAGAGATAAGAAAGAACCATAGCTATCCACTTCTTCAATAGTGCAAAATGAAAATATGTATAACATATTGGCTGAAATTAGACTCACACCTCAACAAAGAGGGCTCACAAAAGTGCAATCATGTTTTACATCCAATTAGACCAAATCAAGTGAGTTGAGAAGTTGCATTTGTGAATTGAAGAGCTATGTATGGGACAATTTTTTCTTCTTTTTTTTTTTGTGGTGGGACGGGTGCCCATTTTTTTATTTTTTATTTCAGTTAAGAGAGGAATGTTGGGTAAGGGATGCAGACATTTCTGTGCCAGGTAAGTAGGTAGGTGAGGAGCTAGATGCAGAGAAACAGGACAAACAAGACAGGGCACAGAGATGGTGATGGATACAACAGTTTGGGAGACACCATGACTGGGGATAGGGGGAGAAAATTGGATGTCCATGCCCATCAAACAGGGGGACAGTGAGAATCTAGTCCTCACCCACAGAAAAATCATCACTGTCCCCTTACTCCACTGGCTGTTGCACTGCTTGACATATTTATTTATGTACCATAATAGAGATCATCCTCTCCATCTGGTGTAGGTGTGCACCAGTGGTGCTGTGCATGACCCTATGCCCCAATGATGGCATCTCTTGGTGGGTGACAAAATCCCCACCTATGCCATTACTCAGGGGACTTACCACTGCACCAGCTGCTGGGATAATGCTACCTGATGTAGAGGGCCCAGGTAGTGCAGGGGCAGCAGAGGAAGTACTGCCAGCTTAAGCCCCAGATGTGCTGGGTGTCAGTGCAGGAGCTGGTGGAGTGATGGCAGGCTGAGCCATAGTGATTGGCCTACCTCCTTATGCTGTAAAGCATTTTGTGTGAGTTCCCAGAAATTGATGAGACCACTCATATAAAAATTAAAAAAAGAGGTAGGTCTGGGCTGAGAAAAAAAAAGAGTTAATTAGTACCATCATATGTGACATACAATGAATTATTACGATATAAAGAATTTATTTCTACTTTTACATTTAAGTGTACTTCTTAACAACTACAAACTATAATGGAGGATTGCTCAAAGTAATCCGTACAATGTGTATGCATTGCAGATATGCTTGGTCAAATACTACATATCAAGTTAATAGCAGGGCATTTATGCTACATCTGTTGAAACTATTATGTAAAATTTTTAAACATTTACTATATATTTGTTACTTGTGGTATTTGAATCCATAATGTCTGACTACAGTATTACAATTAACTCCTACAGTTGGCTTGTGCTACATGCTGAAACATGCATGCTTGATTTTACAGTTAGGATATGCATGCTTAATTTGCTACTACTGTATATAAGAGCAATACTTTAGATACAATAATAGTTATGTTTTGCTGCACAGACCCCTGCTTCCCTCAGTCTTTCTAAATGCTCAACATGGGCTTCCCAGTTGACCATTATCTCCTGGTTGGCTGCGGAATAAGAAGAGCATTATGTATACCAGTCTTGCTATATGCACCTGTCTATTTGAAAGTCTCTTTAGCTGTACACTTACACAAATGTGGGATGTCAGCAGTCCTAAACTCAGCCAGACACTGGTTTACTGTATCCTGTTTGTGCCTTTTGAGATCATTAAAATGGTGCCTGCACTATTCTCCAGTGTGTGGAATGCCAGTTGCACTGGAGACAGCCTTAGACAGACTATTCCATGCCTCAGACTTGTATTGGGAGCCTGTATAGCCCCCCTGCAAAAGCCTTCAGCAGTGGCACATTACAAGGAGTGCAATAAAGATTTTGGACTCCTCAAAACCCCACCTTTTAGCCCTAAATTGGGCACCTTCCATTCTACCTCCAGACATGTCCACTCAGGGAAAACAGCAACAGTTAAGAATGCTTTCCCACCAGTTTACGTTATCATGTTTACCACTAGTGTGCAAACTCAAACAACCATGCCAACTGCATTTGTGCTATGTTAAGCAAAAAGCAACAGTATCAAACAGAGAGAAAAGCAGTTTTTGAAACAGGAAGGTTAGTCTGGCAGTTGGCATTAGTTTATGGGCTGGTTGTTGCTGTAACTGTTAGGTGATTCAACTTTGCATACATGTTCTGGGCAATAAATTTTATGACCTGACCCATTTTTTTTTTTGCGTGGATTTACACACCAATAAAATTAACTTGTACAATGTGGGATTCAAACCTATGCATTAGAGACAAAACATATTCTTCCATATAGGTGATTTTTCATCCTTTACTATAGAAGAGAGCTTGGTTTGATGTTTTCATGAATTAAATGTAAATACACATAACAGAGTGAGGTGTTCACCATGTATGTGTGTGACCCAACAAGGTACTGAGTTATGTATTCATGTGTGTTTGACTATTATTCATGTCTGAATGTCAGCCAAGGCCAGGGAAGACAATTATAATTACAGAAACAGAATGTTTAGTATACCCTCTGTCATGCATATAATTCATATGAGCTTCACTGCTATACATACTTATCGTTATTCAGAATTATGTTTTCATTTTTTTTAATTGAGTAGACAAGCATTAACAAAATAGGGAGTGTACTGGATTAGAACCTTATCTCACCTGCATTAGGAACATTAACCTATACCAGTTGCCATAGGGAAGGTTATAGTGCAAATGTATGTTTTACAGTCATTACTGCGCTGAGTGCTCATTGCAGCTGAGACATTGTTTGTTAGGCCTGCTCATTAGTTATACATAAACATTAAAGGATTGGGTGTTTAAACATGTATGTGTGACAGGACAGTTCAGAAAATAAATGTGTAACTGTAGAACCATGTTTCTACTGACACCAACAGTAACACATTTAATATATATTTGATATCCTGTGTATGCTCAATGTACCTACCGTAAATAGTTATTTCTATGTTTAGTTATTGTTTTCATGTTAATTTTAATATAAAGTAATCTGGAACAACAGGAGTAAAACTTTGGATTTGCTGGATTAGAACCCAGGCATATCTGTATTGTAGCCATACACTTAACACCTGCTGCCACAGGAATGAATAAGGAACTGCTACATATTATCATAGTCATTGTGTGCTGACCACCATGCAATGCCACTTAGCATGTTTGTATAGTGGCAAACCATGAAGGAAACAATGTATCTATTTTGAAATTGTCTAATGTCTGCTTCCTGTCTGCAGGTGTTCTAGCCCTGCAGGTGTTGGGGACATTCCTAGTTGTAGCGCAACACCACTTAGCATGCTTGCACAGTGTAAAGAAATAGATGCAACAATGTATCCTTTTTCTAATCAAGAATGTCTTCTTCCTGCCCACAGGTGTTCTGTCTGCATCATGTGTAGGCCATTAGTCCAGGTTTGCATGAAGTTAAGGGATGCACTAACGCGACAGATAAAACTCACCTTGTTTTATCCTTGTGAGCAGTGTTTTTGAGGCTTTATCCTTAAAGGACAAGTGTAGGACTTGAACTGTGATCTGCAGATATGTGATTGACCATGTTTAGCCTGTGTGCCACATACACGTGATATACAGATGTAGTTTATATAGCCTTTATATTAGTAGTACATTACAGGATATTTATTGGATTTATTGATTTACCCATGTTTGCGCTATGTGGCGCACAGTTCAAATAGTGATATTAAAAAAAAATAATAAAATTAAAAAAAAACAAAAAAAAAAAAAACAGAACATTACAAAAAATGTTAGTACACATTAAAGAAGGTTTCCCTACACTGGATTTGAACTGTCACACCAATCAACCTAGAAAACATAGTAAAGGTATTTTATCCCTTTTTATAGGTTCACAGGTGTTTACTAGGTTAATGGTCACAAGGGCCTTTTTAAGCCTAGCCATGCATCCCAAATCTCTGACAAGTTCTGATAGCCTTGATAAGTGTAAGCATGGGCCTGGGAGATGAACCATTTACAGGTTACATGTGTCCATTACAGACATAGGTGCCAAATCAGGGATGAATTTCTGGTTTCCCATCCAATTGTCCAAGATGCACTTGAACTGGTTTCGTGAGGAACTCTGCTTCACATGGATGGGGAGCCTGTTCCACAGATGGGGTAGTCTCTGAGACACATACCTTATCTCTCCAGCAGGTCCTATTTATATCACAGGCAAGGTTTACGTCTTTAGAATGGGTAATTCTGGTGCTGTTTGTTTTGTGGATATGCAGGAGGTCCATTAGAGTGGGGTCTGAAAATGTCCTGTATGCCAGGCATAGACATCCCCTCAAAAACCTTTAGGAAACAGAATACAGGGATAGGGCCTTGAGGTGATTTGCATAGGGCATTTTACTTATACCCTGTATTCTTTTAGTGAGGAACCTCTGTGGACATTTCAATTTTTGGATATTCCTGGTTAGGTACATACCAAAAGGGTATTGTACTCAATGATAGGTCTGATGAATGCCAAATACAGTGGAACAATGACTTCCTTGGACTTTGCCATACCATTGTTTATAGGTTGAGCAACATAGAATGATTTCCTCACCACTGTAGACACACAATGCTCAAAGGTTAGATTACTATCTAGATGTGTCCATATAGTCCGTGACTACTGGGTCAGCTCTAAAGGGTGTGTTGTCTATATGATAGTTACCAGGGATGGATGACTTCCCAAAGGATACTATTATGTATTTCTTGGCATTTAGTTTTAGTCCATGGCTCTGACACCAGCTTTTTGTCTGTGTCAGCCCCTCCTGGAGAACATTTGTGTCAGTGTAAGACTCAATGACAGCTCCTAATTTGCAATCATCTACAAATTTAGTCAGCCAGAGACCACTAACATTGGCCTTGACTTCTGAGAAGTAAATGCTAAAAAAGAGTGGTTCAAGGACTGATCCCTGAAGCACTCCACTTGTGATCCTGCCTGTGAGCCAGTTGGCTATCCACTGGGTGACATACAAATTTATACCTAGCCTCTTTGTGTCAAATGCCTTGGCCAAGTCAAGATAGGCAGTATGAATGATTTTTCCCTCATCCATTGCTTTGGTGACCTTTTCAAAGAAGTCCACCAGGTTGAGTAGGCATGATCTGCCCTTGACGAAATCAAACTGGGTTGGGTACAATGTCTGGAGGTTTACTATATCTCTATTGATCATCTCCATGATAATTCTTTCCATGGCTTTACATATAAGACTTTTGAGACATATTGGGTCTGTAGTTTCCATGGTCTGTAGATGGCCCTCCTTTGTGCAGAGGGATGACTGTTGCCTTTCTCCATTCATGAAGCACAAAGCCTGTTTGGAAGCTACAGTCAAATAGTAATTCCAGAGGCCTTGATAGGTCATGTTTTATGCTATTTCAAAGGTATCCTGGGATGTTGTCAAGGCCCCTTGATGAAGTATTCTTGGTCTTAGAGTGAGCATTAAGGATCTGTTCCCTAGTGATTGTAGGAGAGTTATATGAGGGAGGGTTGAGGGGGAGCGATGGGTAAAGTTAGAGCTGAATTTATCAGCCAGGAGGTTTGCTATATCTTCTGGCTCAGTATAGGCGGCTCCATTTACAATGAGCTCTGCACACAATTGTGTATTGCCTTTGAGGTTGTGGACATAGCTAAAGAATGCTTTGTGGTTGTCCTTAGCCTGGGAGGCCAAACTTACCTCAAAGTGGGCTTTCGTATAATTTATTTGTCCTCTGAGTTGTTTTTTAATTTTGATGAGAGTGCTTTTATCCTGCTGGGTGCTGCACCTCCTAATTTTTGCCATGATTTTCTTCCTTCTATTATACAGCCAAATGAGGTTGTGATTCCACAAGGGTGGCTTGCTTTTTGAGTTAGTTCTGTACTTCTTTCTGATGGGTACAGCTGCCTCTATGCAGCTATTAACATATGTGTACAAGGTTTCTGTGAACAGTTCTGCATAGGCAGCAGTATTCTCAGGGTTTATGGGTTTGCCACAGAAACAGCTTTGCAGCAGGCATGAAAATCATTGTGATGCAAGCATGTCACACTTAGATACTCTCAGTTGTTTGTACATATGCTTCTTACAGATTTAGTGCAATGAGTGTTCACACAATCATTTATGGTTATAGTTTGTACCAGTGCAGCTCTGTTTTCTCTTTGTACTGTGTTCATTCTTCTCTTATCTGAGCAGTAATCTCAGGTATGCAGTCTGTAATGCTTTTTGTATCATTGTCCTTAAAATGCATGAGAATATAAAATGGCAGTAATATACAATTTTCAACATAGGCAGGGGAGTTTGTTTATTAGTGAGCAAAAACCAAGATATATGGGCTGCTTACTTAGATTTAAAACCTTGATACAGTTACTTCTACACTTTGTAAATATAACCTGACTGACAGGACTAAAATTTAACCTGCAGGAAGGGAGTCTAAATTGTTGTGCATTGCTTCTCTCTCCAACTAATCATTCACATTTCCAATCCATTATCAACAAACACTAAGGTAGTGCCTACACAATATTTACTTCTGCTACACAAAGTCAAAAGTTTGGGATTCAGCATGTCTAATGAGTTCACACCCCATTTTCATCTTCACTGTGCTCAGACACCTGGATTTAAATCATAAAAATGTAACTGTGTAGCTAAGGAATTTGAAAGTGAGGGGAATTATGTATATAGAAAACACAAAGGACTGATATTCCTTTTGATTTATCTGTACAGAAAGCTTCTGATTTTGCTGAGATATTGTAATTTTCAAGTACATGCTAGATATGTTCATGTGTTACAAAGAAAATATTTTATGTATATATGCAGTAGAAACTGAAGAATTTTATATGTATACACTTATTATTTCTCTCTTGCCATAGGCAAATTTTTGTGCAGGCATTACCTTCACAGACACACAGCCTTATTAACTGTCATCACAAGTGTTATTGTTAAAACATGTCATCTTACTGTCTTCTGTCTTATTTCATGGATATGTGCAGTACTATATTGTCAATGGCACAGTGATGTTATGCTTCTAAGATGGACCATAGACACCTCCAAGGAAGTGCTGGGCACAGTAAGGGGCAATGGTATACAATTGAAATTTATGTTTTATATGTGTACACATTTTGAGATAATTGTGTGGAAAGCACTTATAAGAAGTGATTTATGTGGTATTCCTTGGATTTTGAAACAACAATTTTATTATTTTTTTTTTTTGGGGGGGGGATCAAGTACCACAGCAAAAGTGTGCTTCAGAGTATTTGCTCTTGCAATTGTGTAGTCATCTACTGTGTAAGTGTGATATGGTACAAACATAACAACCTTACATCACATGCTATCTACTTTCTTACATTAGCAACTAACAGTATGCAATGGTATGCCGTGCATTCTATTATTACACATTTTGTTTGTATTCCTGGTTTGAGACCAACTTGGGGCTGACTCTGTCAGGTGCTAGCAGTGCACAGCCATTACATGAGTAAGTAAAGGTTGTGAACATTGCCTGACATCAAAGTTAGTATACGTATGTGCATAGGATGAAGGGTTTAGCCCCTTAAGTGATGAGCGTGTGTGCTATCCATTGCCTCTTGTCCAATGCAAGGGTATATTGTGTACGCCTATGTCTGCCTGCACCCACAGCAACTGCTGATTCACCCTCTGACTCCTCACTCTGTGTGTGGCTGTGGTGACCTTGCCAACGGTGGTGAGATGTGTAGAGCTTCCCCTTGCTGTTCCTGCTGAAGCTATTTTCTCAAAATAATGTTGTGAAGCAGGGCACAGACAGTGAAGAATTCAACACATGTATGGGGATTTTTACTGTAGGGCTCCCCTAGATGTATCTAGGCACTGGAACCATGACTTCAGCAGACAAACACATGCTCTGTGATATTTCTTGTTTGAGTGTGTGCCTCATTATATAGTACTTCTGTTACTGTGTGTACATTTCTGATGGCCGTCATCAGACAAAATTTGAGTGCCTAACCTGTAATGACCCTTTGGGATATCCCCCCCAGAAAACATCTGATACAGGTGTGAGTTTGCCAGCTATGTAAGTTGTGGTAACTACCTGCATTGCCAGTACACACATTTAGGATGATTCCCTTAGCATTACACATGACCTGGCAGTTAATGGAGTGGAAAACCTTTCAGTTGATGGACACCCTTCCCTGATTCTCAGGTGGTGCTTTGATTTATACCTGTGTACAGTCTATGGCACCAAGGACTTCTGGGTAGTGTGCTGCAGGGTAGAACCCCTGCATAGCTGTGACTCTGTCTTCAGGTGTGGGGTAAAATATATGTACCAACTGGCATGTTGTAGCATTGCATTCAGGAATTGATGGATGATCCTGGATGCTGATGGTTGTGACTCCCCCAACATGTACCCTGTTGGCCTCTAGAAGGTTCCTGTAGCTAATATTCCAAGTACTTTAGTCTCCACTGATACTGGCTCCCTTTGGTTTGCCCTTGCTATCAGTTCAGGACAAAAGAAGTTGCAGAGTTCCTGTAGTGTGTGTCTATCCACCCTACAGCACTCTACAATCTCCACATCACGCAGAACATGGAAAGTTAATCTGGGTCTAAACAACCTTCTCCTTTTTGGCCAAGATCTATTAGCAGCAGCAGCAGCAGCATAGACTTCAGCCTGTTGCACATACAGATGAATTAAAGCAACAGTAGGCCCTACCATTCTTTCTGTTTAGACTCCTTTCTGTAACTATATTCCAATAGGTTTTCGAAATCTCAGGAAAAACCTACACAGAGTCTACATGATTGCTTTATAACTTGTTTAATAGCTCCTCCATCTTGGGTTGGTTGATTAGCATGCAGTTCAGCTGCTTATGCTGTAATTTGCAAGCCACAGTGTTTACCATGTTTGCTCATCTCTATATGCCATGTAGAGCTGTTTACTGAATACAAAATGATGTGCTACTGTGTGACCATCATGCCGCAATGCACACACGGTTTTAGTGGGCCATGTAGCATTTACTGAATCCACACCATACTCTTAGATGTGTTGTTTAATAAGACATAAAAAAAAAAAGAAAAAAGTAATCTTTGATCAAAAAGATAAAAAAACAGTTAAACCACATTAATGGTTCCCTGATAACTTTTAGAGAAAAGAGTGTATCAGAAAGACAATTTTGGTTGTTTAGAAAAATGCAGTAATATAAGATGTGTTTTAATTCTGCATGATTAGCTTTGCAAGCTTGACTTAATTCTTTATGTAACAAATGGTAAAGAACCTGGAATTGGCATAAGCAGAATATTTAACAGAACAAAAGCAAATTTCAGTCAAGGCAAGTGTTATATTTTTAAGAATAAATGAACTGTGGCAGTAATGTTAAATAGACTCAGGGATTCATGAGCAATCCTGTAGGCTTCACGTGAAACCTATGATGTGTTTACATGTTAGAGCAATCAGCAGCACTGCTAATCATATGTGCATGCTGCTCATCACACAAAAATGAATAAGGCATGTTTCCTTGAAAAGCGACAGTGCTGGTGGCCAGTATACAATGTTGAGCACATGAGCACACACAGTAGACAGCAGGCTTGTCTATGGGCAAATCTGTTAAGCATGCTTGTGAGGACAACATAAAAAGCTGCATAAGAGAAATAATGCATGTTGTACACAGTCAGAAAAATTGTACTGAGTGTACTGTGCACATAAATGAAACATATGAATACAAAACTAAGTAAGATGGGATGTGAAACAGCAAGTACAACTTCAATACATGGGTTACCAGACAGGAAAAGTGTACTGAAGACAATGTGCATGGAAATCAAGGAGATGTATACAGAACTATGCAAGAGGAGAGGATAAATGTTCAAACTGTAGTGTGATAATTGATGTGAAGGTGCTTATGTCACAAAGACAAATTCGTAAAAATAAAATTCCACAAAACGTATGCCAGAATAAATAATGGTGGTCACACTTCCTGATGAAATATTGGTAAATAAAAGCAGACATGATATTGTAAGATGTGACAGTTACATAAATACACATTGTAACAGAGGGGAATTACATGACATATGCATGTCATTGGCATGTTGAGTTGAGATGAGAGTTTGCAAGTATAGTACATACATAATGGGACATAGAGTGCATTTTGTCAATATAACATGTTGGAAACAAGGAATAGCACAGAAGCTATGATCTCCTTTTGCAAGAAATTAACCCATGCCATTAATGTCAACACTGATCTGTGTATTAACTGTGTACACCACAGAAAAAGGCCTGCATTAACTGCATACACCACAGAAAAAGGCTTAACACATGCATAAGTAGAATCATCCTTGAAGGGAATTATGCACCTCAACATTCAAATAGTTATGCCGCCCAGATGTAGGTGCATGTGATGTTACAAATGTGGGAGCAGACTGTGACATACATAATTCCCTTGCATAAGGCACACCTGCCTGACATAGTTATTGTGCCAACAGATAAGAACAAATGCAAACCTCACACCATGATGCAACATATTACCCAGAGTTGTGCACTGTCAGCATCTGGCACAGGAGGTAGCAATGGGTATTGTGACAAACAAATGAAATTAATGTGTGAATTAAGCAAAGATCCCTGAGAATGAATGTCATATCAGCATTTAAGGCTGACAGCAAGTAAGTGAGTATACTAAAGAACATGCAATTGTGAACAGCGCTATATCAATGTTCTGTGGTCAAGAATGTCTCCCCTGTATGCCTGTATGCATCCCACAAAGTGGACCACACTTGCATACACCACAGTACAAAATGCATTTGCTAAGGTAAAACTGTCACCATTAAATTGGCAGAACAAATGTGAACTTTCAGGATAACCAAAGCTACATTCACATGTGTTTGTGTAACATATCAAAGGATAATAATGATATGATATGATGTAATGGTTGTTGTGTGACATCAGTACGTTCACACAACATAAACCCGAATGCTAAAACTGAACATCATGCTACACAACTCCAAATAACAAGACAGCTATTAATCACATTCAGCACAGTGGAACTGTTATCACAGCTGTTGAACACCACCTGTGAGAAGTGATTCAATCAGCTGTACTTTATCTGCCCATAAATTTTATCTGCCACTACATGTACAAAGTATAATTGGGGTAGATACTGCAAAACAGTCAAGGACACAAATGCTTACAGTTACTCAATGCTGAACACTTGCCTAACAGTAGATAAAATCAGTACTTGTGTAGGATCAGTGTATGTGCCATGGTATAAGTCTATTAGCAGTTGTCATATTTGTTTTTATGTGAAAGCATTACATCATGTGTATGAATCAAGGAATATGTGTGTCCCGTGAATTAATTAGAAAGGTTCTTGCAGTGTGTCAGACAACTTTGCCTGGTGTACCAAAACCAATCTGTAACCCCTGTTATTGTCACTGTGATGGTAAGATGCCACAACAGTGGTGCAGTGGTAGCATTGTCACCTCACAGCAAGAGGTTCTGTGGTTCAATTCTCAGCTGGAGTGCCTTCTGTGTGGAGTTGCATGTCCTCCCTGCATTGGTGTGGGTTTTTCTGGGTAATCTGGTTTCCTCCCACATTACAAAGACATGCATCTGGAGTGTTCTCCCTGGGCATCTGCTGAAAATTGGCTTTGTTCCAAGTTGGACTTTCCCAGTAAACAAATGAAAAGTAAACAAAAAAACCCTGCATTAAAACATGTGCCCTACTTACACGATAACATGTTTTCAGTCCTGAGGAGGTATCTCCCTACAGCTGTGTTGGAATGACAATGTATTCAAATGACAGCATCAATCTTCAATACAGCCATTTCAATGGAAATGTAAAATAAATTCTTTTAACAATAAACAGCATCTGCTCATGAATATAATACATGTGTGTGACAACACTATTAACAACATGTACACCGAATGTTAGCAGTGGCATCAGGATTTGAACTATGTAGCTAGCATCACAGGCTAATGAAGTTTTGTTGAAACAGAAGCACAAATACAGATGTATTTGATGACTATGACACTGTACATTGCAATACATTGTGTATATTACCTACGTCTTTCCACTAAAACATGGCTGCACAGTACAAGCAAACTCTATAGATATAAATATGCATTTTTTAGGGTTCCTATCAGATAGTCAAACTTCTGCAAGTTCGAACCTCATATGGTCAAGACCATAAGTTCGAATTTGCAGAAGTTAGAGCGTTTCAACGGAAATCTCCATAAGGAAAGGTTTCCATTTTGTTCAATGTGGTGTGATCTCCTAGTTGGTATATGTAAGCAGCACGGGTTGTGGGTGGTGCAGAGGGGCTTGCCCCCCCTGCTTACAACAGTTTTGTTTTCTTTTTTTTTGTTTTTTATCCATAGTCAAAACTTTTATAACTTCGAACAGGATGGTTCAAACATTCCATATTCAAAGTTATTAAACTTCGACTATGTGATATAGAACCAATTTTATGGATCTAGGACTTTTGATCGAAAGATCAAAAGTCCGAATCCATTACCACTGAGCAAACTTTAACAAAAGTGCTTTCATCGAAAAAGCACTTTTGTTAAAGTGTGTTAAACAAAACAAAAAAAACATTAAATTTACATTTTTGCAGGGGGGCAAGCCCCCTGCACCCCCCATGTGGGGGGCTGTGCCACCCATAACCCCACTACTTTAATATTCTCCCTGTGAGATTGCACTACAGTGGGGAAAAGGGAATTTTCCCTTATCCACACCATAGTACGACCTCTGCAACAGGCATACTTACGCAAAAGTGCTTCTTTGGTGAAAAGCACTTTCACGTAAGTATGCCCAACTGTAATGGATTTGGACTTTTGATCTTTCAATCAAAAGTCCTAGATCCATATATCTATATGTATATATATATATATATATATATATCTATATGTATATATATATATATATATATATATGGGTCTACTTCATTTGCCCGAACTTCCATTTACCCGACCCCATTTGATCGAAATTTCATTTGACCGACAAGTATTACTGGCAAGAAAAGGAGATATGCCCCCTTCCCCACTGTAGTGCTACCCTGGAGTTAGAATATATAGTTAGGGGGGTGTGGGGGGCACAACCCCCACAACGGGGGGTGTGGGGGGGCGAAGCCCCCCACTTACCTTTGTTTTACTAAGCAATATTAAAGCAAAACTAAACAATATAATATGAAATTAAGTGGGGGGCTTCACCACCGACACCCCCCATTGTGGGGGGCTGTGCCCTCCACACCCCCCAACTATATATTCTAACTCCAGGGTCACACTACAGTGGGGAAGGGGGCATATCCCCTTTTCTTGCCAATAATACTTGTCGGTCAAATGAAGTGTCGGTCAAATGAAGTGTCGGTCAAATGAAATTTTGGTCATTTGGTCTCGGGCAAATGGGTGTCGGGCAAATGGAAGTTCGGGCAAATGAAGTAGACCCATATATATATATATATATATATATATATATATATATATATATATATATATATATATGTGTGTGTGTATATATATACATTTTCCAGCCTGTTCTGCACAATAAGAGGAATAAACCCACACTCCCAAATAAATGTCATTACTGTATCCAAATTCCCTATCTATGTAGTGGCACAATCTACAAAAAAGTGTATTAAATGCATCCACAATGGGAGAAGTCTGATTGAATGTGAGCCGCACTGCATCTCTGAAAGGATGACATAAGTTGTGTGCTGCAAAGGAGATCTAAGTTCAAAAATGACTTCTACAGTTATGTGCAAGAGGTGTGAGATGCTTTGGAATTTATTTGCATTCACACACGTGAACAATCAAGAGAGTCTCACTCCTGTATTCAAACTCTCTTTCTATCGGCTGACACACTCTACAATCTGCTGTTTTATATGCATGTGCCACAACAGAGCTCTGACTTTAGTGGTCTGAGAGTGCATTATTGAAATGATGAACTCATTAGTATGTTGTGGACAAACTGAAAAGGGGATGTGTGATTTATCTAACCGTGTAAAATGTTTATCACTACTGTGTTAAATTAAACCTCCTTTGATGTAATGGACCCTCCATCACAGAGACCAGTTGATTGTTCTGAGATTAGAACCCCCTACCTATAAGGGCACTGAAAAAAAACATAGTCAAGACAATAGTGGGATATAAACCAAGATAATTTCTTAATTTTAATTTTTTGCTACTGTAGTTTAGTAGGTCTTTTGCTGGCTCAATAAATGCAGATGCAGAGTTGGCACCACGACTGGTTACAAAGTAACAATAATAAAAAAAAAAACTTCACAGAGAATGTATAGCTTGTAACTGATTTCACCTCCTATTTTTTCTTTTTAAAACCTTTGATTTTCTGGGAAATCACTGAAGATTATGAGTTATGTATTATCAGTTATTAGAGTGTTGTACTTCTTAGTGTTGAAAATGCATATTGATGTCTATTATTTCTCTCCTGTCCCAATGTGGACTGTCAGTACCAAGCAATACTTAATGCTCCAATGCAGGAGGCTAAAAATATGATGCTTTATGTGTGTAAAGGCTGTATGTGGCTGTATATCATTTTTGTCACTGCTGCAGTGCAGACCCAGCTGTCCAGAATGAAGTGGTCAGTTAACCACAAAGTTCACTGCATTTCATGTGTGTACATTACACACTTTCCATGTAAAGAAGTAATATCATCTAGTAACAATACTTATTTTTGTTCCAAATGACTTTCTAAAGCACAATGCTGAGAAATGCATTTGCACAGATGTTGGCAAAGTGTTAGTACATGTGTGTACAGACTTTAATGTATTGAACTCGGACTGTGAAGTACCAGTGTTTAGTGGTGTTTAATGGTACTTGTTGGCAACATTTGCACAAATAAGAATCACAGAGGAAATATTGTGATTCTGATTACATTTGCAACAATTTGGTTTTATCTTCACATGTTGCATTCATGTGCTCCACATGTTTTTTATACCTTTCAATGTGAGCTCCGAAGCTCAAATCATAATTGCTTGCCTTCCCCATTTGTGCACTGGTATGCTGCAAGCAAACAAAGTTGTCTGCTGAAGGAAACCGTGCAAAACTTTCAATTTGGTATCCCTTCTACAGCACAAACAAGCTTAGAGATGATGACAGCTGTTAGCTCTCTGGACAGTACTTTGTTGAGAAAATACACTTATCAACCTAGCTTTCCCTGTGGCACAAGGTGTAAACTCTCTCACTTAAATGAAAAAAAAACAGAGTTGAAGCAGGATTCAACTCTCACAGCAATGAAAGTGTGAAACATGGCAGTGAGATTTGCCTTATCTGATGCTAAACATATTCACACTTCTGCAGATGGTCAAGATGGACAGCCTCAGTGGCTTGGCTTGTTATCCTTGATGTTTTTAAGGTTAAATTGGATGACTGGGCACATCACTTTCTAGAATTACACACTGTAAAAAAATAATTGACCAATGTGGGAATCAAATCTAAGAAAGAAATCCATAAATTTAAAGCAAGGTGCTTATTTGTCAGTGCTACAGGTGAACTCCCATTCAATCATTATTATTATAGAGAAACTGCATTCAGTGTGCATGGAGTTATACTTCAGATAGACCTATGTGTGTGTGACTTTAAGAAGTCCTGAGAAATGCATTCCCTTGAGAGAGATAGTTTTACTGTTTGTAAATGTATATCTGATGGATAGACTTTCATGAGCTGATTAATAGAGATTGAGGTATGATACATACATACATACTTCAGTACACATACTGTCCTAAACACAGAGATGGCCTGTGTGAGGAGAAAATATGATATTCACTTAAGTATTCTGCCCATCATAGATATGCAAGTGCATTTTAATTCATTATCATAATTATCCTGGTTAAGCAGTTTCACATACTTTCAACTTTCTGTCATAACTATCATTAATGAGATATGCTAATTAGAAAATGTATTTGTCAAAGCATTGATGAGACATTTCTTGAAATAAACGTAATTATGATAATAATTTCTATGTAGTGTTACCTTCCTGATCAAATTTTTGCTAGAAATTGCTTTCTGGTACCCTTTTTAAGGGAATAAGTGTTATCCAAATTTGAAACCTGGATCACCTGTGTGCTAGTTTTAAAGTCAGTGCATTTATGCATTGTGCCACAGAGAAAGCCAGGTGAACAGGTATATTTTCCCCACTAAGCATTGTTCTGAGTGCTGACAGTCATGTATCACCACTAAGCCTGTTTGTGCTACAGAAGGCTGCCCATACTTTTTTTTCTTTAAGCAGGTATGCTTGGTTGTATTCTGCCCAGCAGTAGGCAAGTGCACAAAGCAAAAAACTGAAAACAACATGATGAAACTGATTCCTACATCTGGATAGTAATTATATAGTCCATTCACACTGTATGGCTTTGAAACCAGAGAAACTGTGTCAAGAGGGCATGTATGCATCACTCACTCATTGTAAATACCACTCATCAGTGCAAACATGTTTAAGCTAATTAATGGAGATTACAGAAATGAAATTGTTCAGTTTCCTTCAACTGTAGGCCCTGTTTGCATTCTGCTAAGTAGTGCTGACAATACAGATGCAAACAAATATAGGTAATTTATATTCCATGCAACAAATCAGAAGATGCATTTTCACATCTGCTGCAAACATTCCAAGCAGCATGTGGCTTCAAACCCTGCACCCCTTTCCTGTTTCTTTAAAATAATTTCATTTAACCTATGTGCTACAATGGTACGTAGATGCAAAGTAGAATTTCATCTCTTACTGCTGTTCAGAGTGGTGTAGCAAAGCACACCTTTGCCAATGTGAAATGCAATACTAATGGCAAGACAAGTTACATTTCACAGTTTGTACCTTGGGCAGTGGACTCTCGTTTACTGCTTCATAATGCTCCCACACCAGAATGTGTTCTGCCAAAATGTGTGCAAATGAGGAACACAAAAAAATAACAAAATATAGTAGATAATTGTCAGTAGCAGCAAATATAGGGTAATAAATATGAAAAGGCAGGATTGTGAAGTTTTCTAGATCTGTGTGTGGTATAACCTGATCATATGCTCAGAAAAGCTGCATTAACTCTGTCAGACAGTACACTATCCAGAACTGAATCTACAACTTAGTGTAATAACAACACACACTTAGATATGTTTCTTATTCCTCTTTGCCACCAACACAGGACAAGATAATGTTACTTTCTCATTTGCTTGAACATGTCAAGATCAATGTTATATTAATGTTAGAGTGAGGGTATTCTTAGTGAATTCACTGTAGTACATTAAGGTAAAATAATAGGCCTGAAAATAATAGAGTCAGACTTGTGTTTACATGTATGCATTCAGTTTCAGATATACAGAATGTTCCTTTATCAAGGGAAAGATACAATCTTGCTGATTAAACATAAGATGTACAGAAATAAGGTTTACAGAATGTTCCTTTCTCAAGTGAAAGATGTGCATAGCAATGGAATGGTAGATAAAGAGGCACATGCAAGACAAGGCTTGGAAACCAAGGCAACCAAAGCTAAAGAGGTGTGAAAATCATTACAGGGTTTTGGTATTATTAGGAAAATTGCTGATATAGTTAGTGAAGTTAGTTAGTTAGTTAGTTAGTTAGTTAGTTAGTTAGTTAGTTAGTTAGTTAGTTAGTTTGGACTGACTTACAGAAAAGATTAAATATCCAGCATTCCAGAAAGGAAGTTAGCCTTTGGACTGCAGAACAGACACTTGAGCTGGATTACAGAAGTCAGGTTAAATATTCATACTAAAAGACTGTTTCAGTTGATATTATTCAGAAGAATCAGAATACATCTGCAGACATTTTGGATATATTTATCAGCACTGTTACTGTTAACCAGTATTTCAGCATTTCTACAGACTGTTATTGTTTATCAGCACTGTTATTGAAAACCATATTTGGATATTGTGAACACCTAATAAAGCCTTATTAACCTAACTACAGTGTTTGCAGAATTCATTCTGAAAAGCACAAAAGACTTGGCCCTTAAAGTAGAGACTGGCTCCTGTTCAACACAAGCTTGGGTAATTAACAAATAAAAACTTTCAATCCATCTCATTTCAGTTGTTTCCAGTTAATTCCAGTATACTACAAATTCTTTCACTTGAACATGTCAAGATCAATGTCACATTGACCAATATTTTACACTAATAATATTCCACATCATTTTAATGTCAGATTGCCAGCACTGCTAGCAACTTCTTCTCTTTATTTTCTGAAACTCTTCCTATCCTCTCAGCTTAATTACAGAAATGCAACGCCATGGCCATTTATTTACATTTTTCCTTCATGGTGTAATATAGCTGATTAGCATTTCAGACAGATTTTAAGCAGCACATGAACAATGTGCTCTAAGTACAAGGATATCAATGTTGCTTAGGTTGCTCTCATAGCTCTCAATCTGCTTATGAATTTTGACTGTAAGTCTACTCTGCATGATACAAACACTTCAGTGAGAACAGTCACTTCAGTATTGCTTGTTGCTGTCCTCAGAGTAATCAGAAACAGTTGCAAACCATTAGCAGCTAGCAATTGTTATTGCTCCTCCCTTCAGTCCTAGGGCATGTGCATGCAATCACATAGCTACCTACACCATATTTTCCTCCACTACACCAAGTGTTTTTTTTTTTTTTTTGGTATTCTGGAATGATAATTATTTCACACCTCATTCACATCTTCACAGTGCTCAGAGGGCTGAATCTACACTATATAAATATAATAGTGTAGCTATGGAAGTGGAAGGAGGAGAGACTGATTGGATAGAGACAGGCCATTATTGCTAGTTACTTGGAGGAGATTGTTCTACAAATTACTATACTATTTTATAAGTTATGTTTCTCTTCTACACAATCTACTTACATGTTCATGTTTAGAATGTATTTCAGTATGCAACTGAAAAGAGGATTTTGTGACGTATACAGTTTTAAAATTTTACTGCTGCTATACTGCACATAAGCCAGTTCTTGCTGTGCTGTCCATGTTAGTATGGGTATTTCACAGTATTGTGTTAACATTTGCTACTTTGTGACTGCCTCAACCATGTGACTCATTGGATAGGATGAGTGACACACTGGAACAGGCAGTGTCTATGATGGAATGACTGCTGTGGGAGGGCTGGCATCCACATGTTCTTGGTGTCACTCTTGGCCTAATGCACCCCCCCATCCTGTGTGAATGTTGATGACTGCCATGGACTTTGTTCATTTGTGTTTGATTTAGGGTGCATATATATCAATGTACAGAGTGGATAGATACAAGACTGACAATATGCAGGTAGTTTATCTTCTTATGCATGTGTTCTTAACCTACAGGTTACACACCTACCTTGACATTACTGCAGTTACTAGTCTTGTGCTTGGGGGCTGTCTCTGTCTGATCCTATCTGGGCATCAGATGGCAGCACTTTTAATATTTGTATGTGCTTAGGTTTATAGGTGTATTCTTTCACTGGTGACTGTGTACTATCATTTGACTCTTAGTTTTTGGGTGAGTGTGCTGACCTTTGAGTCCTAGATGGTGAGTGTGTGCTATCCTTTACTTCTTAGCCAGGACAAGAACATATTGTGCATGCCTACACCTGACAGCTACCTCTGCAGCTGGTGGTTCTCCCTGAGAATATTCATCTGTATGTGTAGGAGGTGCTGCCTTACTTGTGGTCCAGGAATGTGTGGTGCTGGCTTTGCTGTTCCTTTTACAGCTGTTTCCTCAAGATGATACTGTGCAATGTGGCACAGATTGTGAGAAAGTTTTGCAAAGGTGTCTGAGTCATACTGCAGTGTTCCCCCTGATGTGTCTAGACAGAGGAACCATGACTTCAACATGCCAAACACACACTCTATGTTGTTTCTTGTTTTAGTGTGGGCATCATTGTATTCTGCTTCTGTGGGTCTGTGTGCATTTTTGATGGGTGTCATGAGTTACAGTTCCATTGCAGAACCTGCATCACCCAGAAGATGGCCCTGTGGAACATCACCCTTAGTAAACCTTGTGTGCAGGTGAAGTGTGTCATATATGTGTATGTAATGGTAACTACCTGGGTTGCCTGCACAGCTATTGAGGATGATCTCTCTGGCATTACAGACAACCTGGCAGTTGATGGAGTGAAACCATTTTGTGTGGATGTATGTCCTTTCCTGTTCACCAGATGGGGCTTTTATTTATACATGAGTGCAGTCTATGGCCCCTAAGACTTCAGGGAAGTATACCACAGCACAGAGTGTCTGCACTGTTCTTGCTTTCTGCTCTGGTGTGCATAGAAAATAAATGTATTCCCTTGCATGTTATAGCATAGCATTTAGATATTGGTGAAATAGTCTGGAAGCTGCAGCTGGCAACATGTCAAATGAATCCCCTGCAAGTCTCTGGAATGTACCATTAGCTAATGTCCTTAATGCTACACATCACATATCTTAGTTCCCCTGGGTCTGAGGTGGGGGTGACAGAGATTGCAGATTTCCAGTAGTGTTTCCCTATCAACCTTGTTTGATGCCTCACCACTGGCCCAGTGATCAAGGATCCTCAATTCCTCACCACTAGCACCAATGGGGACATACATTGGGAGGATGACAAGTTACACACACAGTATTTCCAGATGCAGATGTCTGCATCAAGTGCAGTTTCCCTTAACAGTACACAGGGATCACAGTCAGTCCAGGGCTGGTTTCTCCCTTTTTATCCAGATCCCCAATAAGACTCCCCACTGGCACAGCTATAGAGTTGAGATCTCAGCTCAGTGAAAAAGCCAAGACATCAAGCACTCTCTCTATCAACCAGTGTTTTGTGTCCCTGCCCAAGTAGCTGATACACACACTCTTTGAGGTTTAATTTATACACACACACACACACACACACACACACACACACACACACACACACACACATGGAAAAGGCCGGCACAGCTTTACTAGCTATGTCCCATTCTGCCCTGACTATAAGGTAGTTTCCCCTGCCACCAGTCACTCCTTATCAGCTACTTTAAGGCCCTTAACAAAGGGTGTCAAATCTTACTGTGTAATGTTACTGTTAATACATATGGTAGTTTGACCAAGGGCAAGGTTATAAGGAGTGGCCTACACAGTGTCACCAAATAAACATGCAAGTACTCTCAGAACTTAAACATGTCTCACAAATAGCCACAATGAAAGGTTTAAATATATTTAATAATAAACAATAAAAGAACAAGAAAATAATCAGTATATAATCCCAATAACATCAGAGTTCAAAATTACAGGAAATATTTAAAACAATATTGCAGGACAGTCTCAAATAAATAATGAAAATATCTAAATTAAGCTTTGCTATATTCCTGACTGTATCTAAGGGATTTACTGTACCCTAATAACTTACTTCAGAGCAAGGCAGATGTGGTGAGTGGATCTTGATGTCAGATCAAAAACAAAATACAGAATACTCAGTCTCTCTCGGAGAGTTCTTTAATTAATATCTCAATTATTACTGCTGGGATAGCTTGCAAAATGACATCATTTCTTGTTATCTGACTCTATGCCAGGTGAAAAAATAACCACCAATACAGCTGGTAGCATTTAGCATCTACCTGTGAAAATACATATACCTCAGATATTTAGCAAATGGTGGACATCATAAAACAATAAACACTTCCAAGACAATACTGAAAACCTCTAGTTCTAGACATTGTGTATGTTACTGTACTGAAACTGAAAGATAGCATCCTTTTATTACGTGGCCAATAAAGTAATTTAATTTCAGCTGTTTTTCTGAAGTTAACTTCTTGTATTCCAGTTCCATTGTTAAAATATATACATCTAAACAGTTACAATAGTGCAGGTACATTTCTATTCTTTTTCAGTAAGGTACACTATGGTTATATCCTTAGACAGCACTTTGTAAAATACCTCTTCAGCACACATGTCTGTCCAAACAATCTCATATGGCATACAGTTCTAATACATTTTTAATGCAAGCATATGAATCATGCTGATATTCACAAATGCCATATAATTATTTATAAAATTCCAGATAGCTGAGCCACCAGTATCTCCTTTCATGACACCCTGTATTGTTCTGTCTCAATATCATGCAGTCCATGATATGTTAAGTGGGGTTTCAACACCCTTCTTCTTCTTGGACAAGGTCTATTAACAACATTAGAAACATAGATTTGAGCTTGTTGTAGATACACTTGCAACAGACCAGCAGCAGCCCTTAACATTGCCTTTGTTCCCCCCTAAGTGTGATGGTGGCTTTATTCAAATATGTTTTGGTATTCATGGCAAAGAGCTACACCATCTCTACACAGTAACTTTATTGCTTCCTGAATAGCACCACCATCTTGGATTGGTTCATTAGCATGTAATTCAGCTGATTATGCTTCGTTAGCATATTCTGCTGTTTACTGTCATTTGGCAAATCTGCATGATGTGTATAGCTATTTAATAAATACAAAATAGTGTGCTATTGTGTGAGCATCACACTGCACTGTACACATGATAGCAGCATGGAAATGAAATGTTCATGAATCTGGCCAAGAGTTTATACCTGGATTTCTGATTGCATCCAGCAAGTAATGTAACATATACAGAATTATGAGTGGGGCTTTGATACCAACTAACTTGTTATATGTTTGGATGTCAAGAAATTCACCTTGGGAGCAGACTGAAACAAAGCTCAACATGTGAATCTTGGCATTAATTTAATGAACAAAAAAGTAGTTCTTATGATTACAGAAACCTAGGGCTGGATTTTAAATATTATATATACTGAAAGCAGGACAGTGGAGGACATCTGTACAATACACCCTGCCCTCCGAGGACAACATCATCCCGGGGAGATGGCAGAGGGACTTTACCTGGTCAATACCTTATAATAATGTGGTATTCAGTTGAATGGATTTGCATTATGCATATAACAGGGGAAAAGATTCCATGACAGTCTATGTTAAATAATCTCTTTGCTTATTTTAAGCATTGCCCGAGTTTCCTCTCTGGCCAAAGCTCTTAGTTACAGCAGTTCCATCTGTGTGTTATATTAGGGTCAACACATGGGTGGAGCAGAATGGCCATTGGTGGGGTATCTAGCACAACAGCTCCATTTGTAGGGTAGCCTGGTGAATAGGGCCTGCATTTGCTCTGTCAAAGAAGCAGGGCAGGTAAGAGGGCAATTTGTTCACCAGGATTCTACATATGTTTTTAAGAAGAAATTACAGTGACCCACCTCCCTAAACCAAAACTGCTTTAATGAAAGCAAACATGCTTGCCCAAAGACACAAGGTTTCCCATTGACTCCCGACACCTGCAGTACAGGTCCATTTGTATCTGGAATTAGGTAATGTAGGCATTCTGTTTTCCCAAGTACTGCCAGCAATACCTAGTCTCACATACATATGGAGCTACTGGTTTGTTGACAATATCCATTGATTTTAATGCTTGCCTACATTTAGTCAACCCTATTTGAGAACATCACCAGTATATAGTGATTACTTTGGTCAGAGTAGCTAGCCCGATTCCTGTTTTGCAATCAGATGCAGGACTCTGGCAGTCCTCATTAGTCTCATTATCTATGAATATAGACTGCCAGAGCTGTGTCTTTTAGAATCAGAGGTAGCTTAGTGAGGTAGGTTTGGCATAATAACTAAGATGTTCACCTCATAGAAACAAGATATAGGCATTGAGTTTGACCATAGATTATTTGCTAGGCTTAAAAAGGCCCTTTGAGGCAATTATACTAGCATTAACCTATAAACCTATTAATCTACTTTGTGTCTCATGCCATTTTGTGCCCATCTCATTTTGGAATCCAAACTTAATCATAGTTATTTGCAGTAAATGTAGTTTAATTACCACAGTGTACTACCATGGAGAGTAAGAGAGACAGAGTGCATAGGACCAGGAATCCTTTTATAGCTTTACGAACTGAAATGTATTTAATGCCATCCAACATACAGCAGCTTTATATCAACCAAAAGCTTTAAAACATCACTATGTGAATGTGTTTGTGTGTGTGTGTGTGTGTGTGTGTGTGTGTGTGTGTGTGTGTGTGTGTGTTTTCAAACCTGTCAGACACTTCAGATGCTGTTCTGTGATTGTTGCTCTGTGTACTGCAGCACAAAACATTACCAAAATCAATTCTAAGATGAATAACAAAAGTTTGTATCTATTTTATAAATTCAAATGCCACTGTTTGAGTTTTACCAATTTGCTACCTATGCTTGTAATCTGCACTGAGTTTTTAAAACTAGTTTTTTGAAGGGGGCTAGCCACCTGTAACCCCTGATGTGGGAGATTTGCCCCTCTATACCTAGGACTATAAAAATGCATTTGGAATATTATTTAAAATGTTGTGTTACTTATGCAAATAGTTAATGCCTAAATGTTTCATATTATGCACATTATGTTCACAAATACCTAAATAAGTTAAAATGACCTGCCTGGGAAAATAATGCAAGTCACAGAGATGTTATGATTTGAAGAATGTAAGTCAGAAAAACAGTTAATTCTCTAACTTGTATCCTAATTTGATATGTGAGATAGTGTCATGAAGATATAAATCCATTAGGGGGTCAACATAATGGACAGCACTATCTACTTACTGAATTGATAAGGCTCCACTCAAAAGCCTAGCAAGGGCTGGGTGAAGTGGGCAGACACACTGGGCAAAATGTGTTAAGGGGCGTGATTGTGAATTGCAGTTCTTGCATTCCTCTTTTTGTATCATTATTTTTGTATAGAGAAGAGAGCAGAGGAAGTGGGGATCTGACTTGGAGTGCCACCCTATGGTAGCAAAGCAGTTTTTTTTTTGATCTTCAAAAGAAGAGATGAAAAGGCAGGGTGCCAGACCAGAGACCATTCCTGGGTGCTAAATGAGTGAGCTACAGCTCTAACTCCACTCCTAGTGTTTTACTATTAATTCACAGCCTAGTATTAGGAATTTTGGAAACTAAAGATCGCTTTGATAGAACTGGGTAGAAATGCTACCATATTTCAAAAGATTAACGAGAAATTTAATACTGACACTATAAAGGTATCTGAATTGATGAGAATTTCATCATTTTGGGAATGGTAAGATAGCAATTAAGTTAAACCTAAAGGTAGTATGTTATCTCGTAGTATTTTATGAGGCATAAATCCAATCTGATTTGACAAAGTGGAAATTCATATAACTAAGACATGTTTGTAACAGTAGATTCAAGCATGCTAAATTGTAAATGAATTAATGAAACGAGTCATATATATATTGATATATGTCTTCTTTGTTGTTACAGAAACATCATTATCAAAGTCACGAGGTAAGTCTGCTCAAGGTTTGTTAGTATTATATTTTCCACAGTATTATATTTTGCAGGATAACTTTCATTGGGCAGCAAGTGCTGGTAAAAAGTACATTCATTGATCTGGTTCTGCTTAGGTCTGTTCATAGATGCTATGTTAGGTTCTTTCATCATGGATATGGTCATGCCTCATGTCAGGGAACTGTCTTGGCCTAGTCTGATGGTAGCCAAATTCCAGCAGTGAAGAGGTCACAATGTCAGTGGTACACACAGGTAGTGAGATGGGTTCATCCACTCCCCCTTCCACAGATACTTCTCTTTATATGTAACCCATCCATCAGACTCAGTATGCCACAGTAGGGCAAGATCTTGCCAGTACAATGACACAGGGTAACTCTCATCTCTCACTGCAGAATCCCTCTTGTTTGCTGCAAGCTCCATTGAGCAAGTGGAGGATGCCAGGGAAGGGCATACTTATAGCTGATTACACCAATGGTAATAATCCCATTCATCTCTGATTACCTGTATGGACACTACTCAGTGTTTGCACAGAACCATCCTACAAGGAAAGATGGACAAATGTAGCAAGATCTGATCTAGTCAGGGCTGTATGTGATATTCTGGCTTCTCAGGCTCCTTGTTTGTTATCTCCTTTGCTGCTGTCTCCAGAACTTCCTTCTACCAGATGTTTGTCCCCTGCTCTGTGTGTTTCCACAGCAACATGCTTTGTAATAGTACATACACATTGAAAATATTCCTACTGCAAATATTTCACAAGAGTTAGAGTCATATTGTGTGGTACCACTGGAGCCATTTAGACAATAGCAGAGGACCTTTAGCAGTCTAGACACACATTCTGCAATAATTTGTTTGTGACAGGGTAGTGTCATTTGCATTCTCATCATGGTCTCTGAGTTTCTTATTGGTGTGATTAGCAATGGGTCCAGGGCATATTCTGCATCCAACGACAAAATGCAACAAACCAAGTAACAACAGATCCAAAACCAGGAAGCAGAGCAGCCAACGAATAGTTAATAAATAACAAGTCCTTTATTTTAGTTGAACAAAACCTTAAAACACAAGCGCTTTCGCTCAGAAAATTCTGAGCTTTATCAAGTGATAACATTTTGTTACACCAAGTATCTTATATATTTTAGCAGCCTTTCCATTAATTGGAAAGCCATGCTGTTAATTAGTGCTTAAAGAGAAACTAATCTCTTTAACGCATAAATCACAGCCTAAAACAACATAAGGTGCAATTGCTTCTAAAACTAAGGAATGATCAATAAAAACATATCTCATATATTGAAATAAACAAAATCGTTGAAACCCAACGGGTTTAGAAAAAAATCCAGTACTTAAAACATATTGAGTAGTTGAAATATGCATCTCAGTTAATTCTAAAATATTAAATACAATAAACATTAATTCAAAGAAGAATGTAAACCATTATATTAAAACAATAGACTCCCCCATTAAATTTTCATATTAAAAACCATGTAACTTACAAATTTTTCCAACCCACCAAATATTATACAGTGGTTTTAATATTTTAAAGGGCTCTTATTTAAAAATATACAAAAATTCGTAGATTATTAAAACATTTATTTGGTAGGGGTGCCCCTCGAACTAGTAGTCGAGAAAATATGCCCAAAACTTGTGCCTAAATATAATAATTTAATATGAAAATTTAATGGGGGAGTCTATTGTTTTAGTATAATGGTTTACATTCTTCTTTGAATTAATGTTTATTGTATTTAATATTTTAGAATTAACTGAGATGCATATTTCAACTACTCAATATGTTTTAAGTACTGGATTTTATTCTAAACCCGTTGGGTTTCAACGATTTTGTTTATTTCAATATATGAGATATGTTTTTATTGATCATTCCTTAGTTTTAGAAGCAATTGCACCTTATGTTGTTTTAGGCTGTGATTTATGCGTTAAAGAGATTAGTTTCTCTTTAAGCACTAATTAACAGCATGGTTTTCCAATTAATGGAAAGGCTGCTAAGATATATAAGATACTTGGTGTAACAAAATGTTATCACTTGATAAAGCTCAGAATTTTCTGAGCGAAAGCACTTGTGTTTTAAGGTTTTGTTCAACTAAAATAAAGGACTTGTTATTTATTAACTATTCATTGGCTGCTCTGCTTCCTGGTTTTGGACATATTCTGCATCCCCAGTAAGATGGTCCTGTGGAAAATTACCCTGCACAAACCTCTAATTTGTCCTATGATAAGTTTTCCTGATACCTGCATTATATTTATATATACCTTGTGAAAAAAGCACACTTCTGTTGTTATTCTACCCCACCACCCCCACTACTACTTAGATATTGAAGAAGTTAGAAGCGAACAAATAAATCTAAACATTTTGTGCCATAATACTATCATTAAAGTATGGCATGTATTTAAATGTGGTCATTATATTGTGTTATTATTCAATAATTTTACTTAATGGTGTATAATCTTGGGTCATAATTTAACTACTACAATCCTGGGATTTAGGAACACGGTTATTATAATCACAGTGTGCATACATCTCATAAAGCGGAGTGGCACAATGCTCATTATCAATTAATTAGCTGAAAATAACAGTCCAGGTCACTGCTAATCAGGAAAAAAAAACTGCTTACACAAGGCTCAGCGCCTACAGTAATAGTGGTGTAAATGTGTGCATAGGACAGAAGATAAATGAAGACATGTGTGTGCATAGGACAGAAGATAAATGAAAACGTGTGTCTGCATAGGACAGAAAATAAATGAAGACGTGTGTGTGCATAGGACAGAAGATAAATGAAGATGTGAGTACATAGGACAGAAGATAAATGAAGATGTGTGTGTGCATAGGACAGAAGATAAATGAAGATGTGAGTACATAGGACAGAAGATAAATGAAGACGTGTGTGCATAGGACAGAAGATAAATGAAGACATGTGTGTGCATAGGACAGAAGATAAATAAAAACGTGTGTCTGCATAGGACAGAAAATAAATGAAGACATGTGTGTGCATAGGACAGAAGATAAATGAAGATGTGAGTACATAGGACAGAAGATAAATGAAGACGTGTGTGTGCATAGGACAGAAGATAAATGAAGATGTGAGTACATAGGACAGAAGATAAATGAAGATGTGAGTACATAGGACAGAAGATAAATGAAGATGTGAGTACATAGGACAGAAGATAAATGAAGATGTGAACAGAGAAGCAGGTATAAGGGAAACGAGGAAGGTAAGAATGAGAAAAGAGGGAGGAGTAGTATATGTTTTTGAGTGACAGATGCTCACTTTTTAAAAAAAGAGTTAAGAGATGTTACATGCATGGTAAGATGGTGAGAGTCAGTAACAAAGGCACACGCCAGTGGCATCAGACACGACTCTGGCAAGAATAGGACAGGCACCCACTTTATATAGGTCACCATCATAACAGTCCCCATAAACCATTCCAGGTGGGTTCTAAAAAAAATAAAGGAATATATGACTTTGCTTGCTGCATTACTGAAGAGCAAGGGCTATTCACCAGGGTGCATTCTAGAGAAATATGACAGGCCTGTCAAGGTTATCCCTGTTTACTTTTTCAACATGTGCAGGATAATATATGGCATCTTGTTAAAGCAACCTGTTGTGGTGTGACTGCTCTGTACTGCAAAAAATGTGAACACTTAAAATATCAAACATGCAGAACAGCAAATTTTTTCCCAGGGAAAAAATTTGTTGTTCCGAAACACATACATACAACACAAGCACACCAAAATAACAGCAATCCATGCACATATACTTAAAATCCTAAATCTAACTCTACACTAAACTGTACATACACTACTATCTATCCACTTACCTTAACCCAAACCCTAACCCTAAGGTCCGTCACTATCGCACACTCACCTCACCCGCGCCCTAAACCTAACTCACCTACCCCACCCTAACCCTAACGTCCGTTACAATCGCACACTTATTGACCTGCGCCCTAACCCTAACTCACCTAACCTCCGCTCTAACCCTCACGTCCACACAATCGCACACTTACCTGAACCCAACCCTTAACTTTCCACCACAGTGCTGAAAATAGTGAAACCACAGAAACGGCCAACCGAATTCTTTCCCTAGAAAAGAATTTGGTGTTCTGTAGCTTCGCTATTTTCAGCGTTCGCTGAATAGGGGTCGATATTAGAACTCGAAGTTTCAAGACTTCGATGTTCTAATATAGACCCGAAATTAATTTTGCTTAAAATTTGGATTAAAACATGCAAATTCTTTTCACATATTGATTACATTCTTATGAAAAGTATAGAAAGAAAACATCCAAGCTGACATAATATTTTAGGCATACAACGCAATAATTTTGCATTTACCTCAATGCTAACTTTTATTCAACCAGTTTTTGACAGATTGTATCTTCATAACAAAAGCTCTTGGAAACTATCTGGTTTCCGTGAAGACTTTTTATGCACTTTATAACAAATACCATGTATCTTTGAAATCATAAATGCATAATGCTCTGTGCAATCCTGTTCTGGGCATGACTGGTCAGGATTTAGTATGCTCGAGTGATTCAGAGATCACTCTACTGTTACAGCAGTGAGAAAGTACTGGCCACTACTGCTACAGTGGTCACACTGGTGACAGACACTTGCAAATGCAGTGGTCCAGGGCCACAGTAATGATACAAATTAGCCACATCCTCTTCTCTTCCTCAGAAATGTGCCAGCATTGGAATAGCATGGTAGAATGATTCAAACGACAGAGCCACCCTGCTGTTGGGGGTACTGAAGTGAAAAGAAAAGTGCACCATCTTTTGATGTTCTTTATCCATTCAACTCTATAGTATGAGCAGTGTTGTTAGTAACAGAGCAGGTAAGCACTATGGAGGTGTGTGTATATGTGTGTGTGTGTGTGTGTGTGTGTGTGTGTGTGTGTGTGTGTGTGTGTGTGTGTGTGTGTGTGTGTGTGTGTGTGTGTGTGTGTATTCATGTTAGCAGGTGCATAATCATATGTACATAGTTGCATTGTTGTATACCAGGGTAACAGCTATAGGGGCCTTTATAATCCTAGCCATTCATCCCAAATGTATCACATAAGCTTTTTGATCCTTAGAAGTTTTTTAAGGGGTATGCATAAGGTACAGTATTATTTATGGACTGCTTCTGTCCATTACAGACATAGGTCCTAGACCTGGGGTGAATTTCCAATTTCCCATTCATTAGTCTAGGTTACTCTTGAATAGGGTTAGGGTAAGAACTCTGCTTCACATGGATGGGAAGCCTGTTCCAGTGGTGGAGAATACTCTGAGACACATTCCTGTCCCTACAACATGCCCTATTTATATTGCAAGCAAGGTTCAAGTCCCTAGATTGAGTAGTTCTGAAGTTATTAGTTTTGCAGATGTGCAAAATATCCATCAGAGTAGGATCCAAGGATACCTTGTATGCCAGGCACAGATCTTCTTTCAGCAGTCTTTACTAAACCGAGTATAGAGATAAAGATGTTGCATGATCTGCATAGGACATGTTTACACGTTAACTGTTTTTGTGAGGAACATCTGTGGCTGTTCCAGTTGTTGCACATGCCTGTTTGGGTGCATATTGAAGGGGGCATTGTACTCAATGATAGGTCTGATGGGAGACAAATATAGAAAAACAATGACGTCTTTGGATCTACATATCATTATTTTGCTTATAAGCTGAACGAAATAGAATGTTTTCTTTGCTACCTTAGACACATGTTGGTTGAAAGCCAGGTTGCTATCCACAACCATCCCCAAATCCCTGACTACTGGTCCACTGTTAGGGGTGTGCTATCAATGAGGAAGCTTCCTAGGGTGCCCAGCTTCCCACTGGTACTATTATGTATTTCTTAGCAGTGAGTTTTAAGCTGTTGCATTGGCACCAGTGATTTGTCTGTGTTAATCCTTTCTGTAGGATGTCTGTGTCTTGGGGGATTCAATGACAACTCCTAGTTTGCTGTCATCTGCAAACATGGTCAATGACAGACCTTTGACATTGGCTTTGACTTCTGAGAACTAAATGCTAGACAGGAGTTAGGCCAGCACAGAGCCTCCAGGGACTCTGCTAGTGACTGGCCTCTTTATGGTGCTAGTCTCCCTTATCCTAACTTTCTCGGTCCCATCTGAAAGCCAGCTAGCTATCCAGCACATAGCATAGGAGTTAATGCTTAATTATGTAAGTTTTTTACATTTCCTGGGTGGAGTATTGTATCCATGTTAGAGTAGGCAGTTTGCTCCATTTTGCCCTCCTCAGTTGCCTTGGTGACCTTTTCAAAGAAGTCCACTAAGATGAGTTGGCATGATCTGCCTTTGATGAAGCCAGTCTGGGTTGGGTACAGTGTCTGAAGGTTTCCTATGTCATTATTAATCATATCCATGATAATTCTTTCCAAGGCTTTGCGTATGAGACTAGTCAGATGTATGGCTCTATAGTTGCCAAGGTCAATTGACAGACCATCCCTGTGCAGAGAGATGGCCACTGCAGTCCTCCATTCACATGGCACAAAGCCTTTCTGCTAGCTATGGTTAAATAGTGACTTTAGAAGTCTAGAGATGTCATGTTTCAAGCTATTTAGGAGGCATCTTGTGATATTATTGGGGTCCATCAATGCAGTGTTCTCAGCCTTAGTGAATGCATTTAGGACCTGCTCCCTAGTGATTGTTGGAATGGTTATGTTTATATTACTTGGGGGGCAGCCAGGGATGAGACAGGGGTAAAACAGCAGCTGAATTTGTTAGCCAGCAGATTTTCTATTTCTTCTGACTCCGTACAAGTGGCTCCATTAACGATCAGTTCTTCACACTGTTGTACTGCCTTTGAGGTATTAGATATAGCTAAAGAAAGCCATGTGGTTGTCCTTGGCATGGGAGGCTATTTTTTTCCTCATAATTGTATTTGGTAGACTTAATTTGCCATTGTGTTTGTTTACCTTGATGAGTGAGTTTTAATCCTGCTGGACATTGCACTTCCTAATTTTCTCCATAACTATTTTTTTTTCCTTTTTTTCCCTTTTATTGTACAATTTATTTATGTTTGGATTCTGCCAGGGTGATTTGTTTTTGGAAATTGTTCTGGGCTTATTTCTGGTAGGCACATCTGATTCAATGTATTGTTAACATGATTGTACAAGCTTTCTATGTACATTTCTGCATAGGCAGCTGTGTTCTCTGGGTTTGGAGGGGCTTGAAATTTTGTTAGGTAATATCCTAATACTAGGCAGTTTGCCTTATAGTAGTTCCTAATTGTTAAAATGTTTTCTGGGGTCACAGCACTGATTTTTATTTCAAAGTAGACAGCTTTATGGCCTGATGTTACCAGCAAGGACACTACATGCGGGTGGGGGGGTGCAGCATCCTCTGATATTTGTGAGTACCTTTGTGAATACCAGAGCCAGTACATTTACACCCCCTAGTGAAGCAACTGGTCCAGGGTGTTTGTGTTCACAAGATCTCAGAATCTCTGGGCCTGTAAGTTTACCATCATGCAGGATTCTCAGTTTATAGAGGGATAGTTAAAGTCTCCCATGAATATAGCTTGGGAAGAATGTTTAGTGTCTCTAGTAACTCTAAGTATGAGCTATGGGTACTGTGGGTCATACAGAGTGACCTATAAGTTATAAAGAGATGATTTGGGGACTATTATAATTAAACAAGGAGAAACTCAAATGTGTCATTTTGTTTGACCAACCTTGAGATATGTTTGTTTTTGATGTAGACCAAGACTCACCCACCTTTAGTCACTGCCTGTGCAGTAGCTGGTCTAAATGAGTGGAAGGCACTGTATACCTATACTGCTGGGATGCTCTCTGCAGCTCCTAGCATTGAGCAATAGCACCTCTAGATTCCCTTGGGTTGATTTTGCTAAGCTGGAAGGTTTATAAGTTTGGCACAGCCCAAAAATGGCACTATGGGGGAGGTCAGAGTTTTAGCCAATATTCAAAAGCCTAGCTGGGACAAGTGCAGAGGATCTTTGGCAAAACAACATGGTCTGTTGACCATATCCTCTCATGCTGACAAATATTGTAACCCCTTTGAATGACACCATAAGCTAAGCCAATTATTAACTCATTCCCTCCGGTACAGCTCATTTGAGTATGTGCCTTTAACTCCCAGTGGGCGTGGCTTAAGCCTTTACAAAATGAAGTTACCACCTTACAGTTCTAGAAAATACTCATTGAGAGAGGTCAAATATCAATACAGTTGTGTTTACCATCACATATACTTCAAGACAAAATATCCTGGTACCTTGTATGTAAAATAGTTTGGGAATTATTAATGCAAATATGAACAATCAATATTTGACGCCTAGTGGAGCTGTAGGAGTTAACTGCAGAAGATGCCTGGAGGAGCACTCGGCTGTAATGAGTCAATCATCTTCTGTTCATATTGTGGCATCAACACTGGAGAAGGTAGAATGCTGCTCAATGCTACGCTCATACCAACCTGAGACACATAGTCCAAGAGCTAAATAATGTCTCTCTTCATATAGTCCAGAGACGTACATCTCATATAATTTGCATCCACGTGGACTATGACTGGGTCATACTGCTACTTGTGGTTCACTGACCTTTGTGTATGAATGACCTGTTGGATTCTGGCCCCTGATAGGCATTTGGCTGTTATTTTTCTCCTTATTCAGCCTGTGGAGTGGAGCATCTCTATGTCTAGTAATGGAGTCTACTATGACTATGGTATTAACTGGTGTGTTGTTGTGTCTTATGGGTTTGTAGTTGAGGCTCCATGGGGTCTGGCCGTATGTGTGGTTTTGGATGTTGTTCAGTAGAGTACTGTTGGGTTTACTGAGGAAAACTGATGCAAGTCAAGCATCTGGGAGGTCTCTGGGGTTTAGGAAGATTGTTTTTTTTTTTTTTTAGTGTGTCAGCATGTGTCAGTCTATGTGCATACTATGTGTGGTGGATATAGTATGTCTGTTACTGACCAAATGATTGTTATTTTCAGTGCTTGTACATGACAGTCTTGCCTCCAGTAACATTGTGTAATTACATCTCTTGCATACTGTTTTGGTTTATCTAAGGATTAGTTGATTGTGAGTGAACATAAGACAATTGTTGCATTGTCTCAGGATGTCTATATCTACCCAGCTGGTGAATGAGAAACTGGGAAAGTGCAGATTCATGATGTCAGGTCCTTTTAGGTAAACTGGAAGGGTGTTGTACAAAAGGGGTAAATAGTGGGCTAGCTTGGGTGTTTTTGGGGCTAGAAACAAAACTGTGAAGGAGTAAATTCATGTGGCAGTGCTCCTCAGCAGACAAACTAGTTGTCGTTTGCACAACTGAGCTACTAAATACAGTTTCTAAGGTAGTTTTATAGGGAAAATTTAATTTCTAAGTGCCTGCATCTATACAAGTAACTGCTAAATGCCAACAGCCCTCTGGCCAGTAAAACCTCACTTTAAGCCATTCTATGTGTCTTCCTACTTGGACAGACCAGGCTACCCTGTACTATCAATAGATGAGTAGTCCCAACACACAAACATTTAGGTAAAAGTGAAAACCAACAGAAACCAATTAAACAATTAGCTAAGATAACACTTTTCACAGTAATTTTCAAGCAATTAATTATTCAGCAATGACAGGTGGACGGATGTACACTGGAAATAAACAATTTAAGTCTTAAAGTGCAGAAACATGCAATAAATAATTCAAGAAAACAGAAGTGCAATTTTTGAAGTAGGAGGACTTATCTCAGCCTGGATGGCACTAATGACAGCAAAAACACTCGGACTGCACAGTTGAGGATGACAACCATTGCTGAGCTCAGTGGGAATGAGCAAAGAGCCACAAAAACATGCTTAATTTATAGAGGTAATGTATCACTGCAGGCTGATGCAGACACAAGAACAGGGGAAAATAGCAATGCATCAAAAAACATAGCACTGGAATGCAACTTCAGGCAGGCAAAGGATAAGCAGACTATAGGGACACTAGCATCCGAAGTGGAATGTAAACAGCTGCAGAAGCACAGAAGCACAAATGCTGCAGCAAAAATTACATGAATGCAATCAACTATTCAACTATGTTATATGGGTCGGTAGGGGGAAGATTACTTTGGTTAGGTATTACGGTACTACTGTTCAGTTTAGAGACATGATAATGAGCTTCTAGAAAGATGTTCTTTATTGCAGATTATTTCTGTTGCATTATTGGAAAAAGTAGTGTTGCCCTGATAGCACTGGTGGCAATATTTCTCTGCATCCCAGACATCATGATAGCTTGTCATTAAACAAGAAAATATGTGTAAGTGCAACCTGAAAGTTATTGCATGTGTTATCCGTGTGCTGAACAAGCACATAGAGACATACATTACCTTTGAAAACATGCCCAGTAACCTACTGCTTATTGGTGTCTGATTTCTTGACAATCAGAACATCATTACTGAAAGGTCACTGGCTTCTTGTAAATTCCGTTAGAATGTGAAAGTACGTGAAGGTGAGTGTTGCAGTGATGTATATTGTTTCACTGTCTTCCTCTTCTCTGAGTCATTGTAGAACTGGGGTTAGTATATGCAGTTTTTACATGCAAATCCCCAAAATGTTATATGGTTAGACATGTAATGTTTGTGTGTGCTGACTAAACAAGATGTGATTATTCATACAATACCCCACAGTCCTATTTAGTATAGGAAGGTTGGGCATTATGATAAATTAGTTCAAAGTGTAGGCCTCAATGATACCTTTCAGCTTTGTTGTGTAGTTTTTTTCTCTTTTTTTATAAATTATGCAATTGCTTTAGTGCTTCAAATATATAGATTATTAATGTGTCATTTTAAAATGACAGTCATGTCCCTCTTTACGTAATGATTTTTATTGCATTATATTACATTACAAAGTACTATTTGCAGTACCAGGGCACAGAGAACTAAAGCCCTGACTATGGCTCAGGTGACCTCAGTTTGATTAGCCTGACTATGGCTCAGGTGACTTTTGTCTGATTAGCCTGACTATGGTTCACATGACCTGAGTTTGATTAGCCTGGCTATGACTCAGGTGATGTGAGTTTGATTAGCCTGACTATGGTTCATGTGACCTGAGTTTGATTAGCCTGGCTATGGCTCAGGTGACCTGAGTTTGATTAGCCTGAATATGGCTCAGATGACCTGAGCTTGTTTAGACTGACTATGGTTCAGGTGACCTCAGTTTGATTAACCTGACTGTGGCTCAGGTGAACTGAGTTTGATTAGCCTGACTATGGCTCAGGTGATCTGAGTTTGGCTAGCCTGATTATGGCTCAATAAGAGCTGAGTTTGATTAGCCTGACTATGGTTCAGGTCAGCTGTGTTTGATAAGCCTCACTATGGTTCAGGTGACCTCAGTTTAATTAGCGGCTTTGGTGTCTGAGGGGCTGGTAGCAGAAGATTGGCATGACCTAGTTGGAGGGAAAGGTGATGCACTCATGCGCATGCCACTAGTAGAGCTGCAGTGGGAGGATTGGGAAGCAGTAGGTAGGGGCATAGTCCAAGGGGATTCAGAAGTATTTGTTGAGGCACTGTGAATGTGGTATGGTACACCTCCATGCACCATTTTATGTCTGTCTGTTTGTCTATCTGTCTGTCTGGACTTCATGAGTGCTCATATAGGTGGGGAAAGACATAATATAAAAACACTTCCAACAGCAACATAATTGGTTCATTGGTTCATAGGCAGTTATTAGGCTAATGACCGGAAGGGCCTTTTTACTGTAAACCTAGCTATGTATCCTAAATCTCTGGCAAGTTCTGGTACCCTCAGTTGTCCTGAGCTTGATTAGCCTGACTATGGCTCAGGTGACCTCAGTTTGATTAGTGGCTCTGGGTGTCTGAGGTCTGACAGCAAAAGATTGGCACAGCCTTGTTGGAGGGAAAGGTGATACACTCATGTGCATCCCACTACTATATCTGCAGTGGGAGGATGAGGAAGCAGCAGATGGGGAAGGGGCATAATCCAAGGGGATTCAAAAGTATTTGTTGAGGTACTGTGAATGTGGGATGATACACCTCCATGCACCATTTTATGTCTATTTCTCTGTCTGTCTGTCTGGACTTCATGAGTACTCATGTAGGTGGGAAAGACATAATATAAAAACCCTTCCAACAGCAGTGTAATTGATTCATTGGTTCATAGACATGTACTAGGCTAATGACCAGAAGGGCCTTTTTAAGCCTAGCCAAGTATCCTGAATCTCTGGCAAGTTCTTGTACCCTCTTGTCCTGAGCTTGATTAGCCTGACTGTGGCTCAGGTGAGCTGAGTTTGATTAGCCTGATTATGGCTCAGGTGAACTGAGTTTGATTAGCCTGACCATGGCTCAGGTGACTTGAGTTTGACTAGCCTGAATATGGTTCAGGTGACCTGAGATATATTAGCCTGACTACGGCTCAGATGACCTGAGTTTAATTAGCCTGAATACAGCTCAGGTGACTTTTGTCTGATTAGCCTGACTATGATTCAGGTGATCTGAGTTTTATTAACCTTAATAAGGCTCAGATGATCTGAGTTTAATTAGCCTGGCTATGGCTCAGAAGACATGAGTTTGATTACAGTGACTATGTCTCAGTTGACCTGAGTTTTATTAGCCTGACTATGGCTCAGGTGACCTGTGTTTGACTAGCCAGAATATCATTCAGATGACCTGAGTTTGATTAGACTGACTGGTTCAGGTGACTTGAGTTTGATTAGCCTGACCTGAGTTTGATTAGCCTGACTATGATTCGGGTGAGCTGAGTTTGATTAGCCTGACCTGAGTTGGATTAGACTAACTATGGCTCAGTTGAGCAGAGTTTGATTAGCCTGACTATAGCTCAGGTGACCTGACTTTGATTAAACTGACTATGGTTCAAGTGACCTGAGTTTGATTAGCCTGAATATGGTTCAGATGAACTGAGTTTGATTAGACTGACTATCATTCAGGTGACCTGAGTTTGATTAGCCTGACTATGGCTCAAGTGACCTGAGTTTGATTAGCTTTACCTGAGTTTTATTAGCCTGACTGTGGCTCAGGTATCTTGGGTTTGATTAGCATGACAAATGCTCCATCCTGGGCTCTCTCCTGTTTGGCATCTACTTCTCAGAAATCCAGGCCAACATAGAAGGTCTTTGGCTGACCAAGTTCTCTGATGACTGGAAGCTAGGAGTCATTATCAACTCCCTAAGTGATGCAGCGATCCTACAAAAGGGCCTCTCTGAGACCAATGACTGCTGTTGGAACCATGGCCTGAAGCTTAACGCCAAAAAATGCATTATCATCCCGTTTGGAAAAAACTCAGTTCTCACAAATTACCATGTTGATGGGGGCCTACTGAACACTGAAGGGGCCATAAGAGATATGGGCAGCTAGGTCAACAGCCACCTCACCTTCGACCACCACATTACCACTGTGTTCAGAAAGTCCTTCTACATGGCACATCTTATAACCAAAGGTTTCGCATCCAGGAAGAAAGAGGTCATCATCCATCTCTACTCATCCCTCATTAGACTAGTCATCGAATATAATGCCCTGTTTGGCATGTACCTGACCAAATACCTACAACAGTTGGAGGATCCACAAAAGTACCTCACAAAAAGGATCCTAGGCCTTAAATACATGACCTACATGGACAGACTCAAGAAACTTCAGCTGTTCTCAGTCTCTTATCATCTACTTAGAGGTGATCTTGCTTGATTACAAAGCTATGTCTGACCCAGCCCTACTTGAAATGCTACACCTAAAGAAATCCCAATCCCCCCATGCCACATGTTCCAGAGATCACAACCTCATTACCACAATTAACAGAACATGCTGGGTGGACAAGTTCATCTTCCAAAGACTGCCCATACTCTGGAATAAGCTTCCCATTCATGTCAAGCAGAGCATCTCACTGGCCCTCTTCAAGAGAAATCTTGATGAGTGGATGAATAACAGAAAGTTCACTCCTGTGATCATTCCAGTTTCCCTACTGGATAGAGGCACTGTGAACTAACATTGTGTGGCACACTGCCTGGGCAGTTTTTTTGGGGGTAGGCTTGTAAAGGCTTCAGGGCCATTAGCCTAGTACAAATTTATGAACCTATGGTTCACATGATCTGAGTTTGATTAGCCTGGCTATGGCTCAGGTGACCTGAGTTTGATTAGTCTGAATATGGTTCAGATGACCTGAATTTGATTGGACTGACTATGGTTCAGGTGATCTGTGTTTGGTTAGCCTGACTATGGCTCAGGTGACCTGAGTTTAATTAGCCTGAATATGGCTCAGGTGATCTGAGTTTGATTAGCCTGACTATGGCTCAGGTGACCTGAGTTTGATTAGCCTGACTATGGGTCAGGTGATCTGAGTTTTATTAGCCTGACTATGGGTCAGGTGACCTGAGTTTAATTAGCCTGAATATGGTTAAGGTTTTGCATCTACTTCTCAGAAGTCCAGGCCAACACAGAAGGACTTTGGCTGACCAAGTTTGCTGATGACTGCAAGCTAGGAGTCATTATCAACTTCCCAAGTGATGCAGAGATCCTACAAAAGGGCCTCTCTGAGACCAATGACCGGTGTTGGAACCATGGCCTGAAGCTTAATGCCATAAAATGTGTTATCACCCCCTTTGGAAAAAACTCAGTTCCCACAAATTACCATATTGATGGGAGCCCACTGAACACTGAAGGGGCCATGAGAGATCTGGGCAGCCAGGTCAACAGCCACCTCACCTTCGAGCACCACATTGCCACTGTGTTCAGAAAGTCCTTCTATGTGGCACATCTTATAACCAAAGGTTTTGCATCCAGGAAGAAAGAGGTCATCGTCCCTCTCTACTCATCCCTCATTAAACCAGTCATCGAATATAATGCCTCATTTGGCATTTACATGACCAGATACCTACAACAGTTGGAGAGGCCACAAAATTACCTCACAAAAAGGATCCTAGGCCTTAAATACATGACCTACATGGACAGATTCAAGAAACTTTAGCTGTTCTCAGTCTCTTATCATCTACTTAGAGGTGATCTTGCTTGATTACAAAACCATGTAAGACCCAACCCTACTTGAAATGCGACACCTAAAGAAATCCCAATCACCCCATGCCACATGCTCCAGAAATCACAACATCATTACCACAATTAACAGAACAGGCTGGAGGGACAGGTTCATCTCCCAAAGACTGCCCATACTCTGGAATAAGCTTCCCATTCATGTCAAGCAGAGCACTTTGCTGGCCCTCTTCAATAGAAATCTTGATGAGTAGTTGGGTAACAGAATGTTAACTCCAGGGATCATTCCAGTTTCCCTCCTGGATATGGGCACTGTGAACTAACATCGGGTGGCATGGTGACTGGGCAGTTTTTTGGGGGCTAGGCTTGTAAAGGTTCAGGGCCATTAGCCTAGTACACACCTATGAACCTATGGTTCACATGACCTGAGTTTGATTAGCCTGGCTATGGCTCAGGTGACCTGAGTTTGATTAGCTTGAATATGGTTCAGATGACCTGAATTTGATTGGACTGACTATGGTTCAGGTGATCTGAGTTTGATTAGCCTGACTATGGCTCAGGTGACCTGAGTTTGATTAGCCTGACTATGGCTCAGGTGATCTGAGTTTTATTAGCCTGACTATGGCTCAGGTGACCTGAGTTTAGTTAGCCTGAATATGGTTCAGGTGACTTTTGTCTGATTAGCCTGACTATTGTTCACTTGACCTGAGTTTGATTACTCTGGCTATGGCTCAGGAGACCTGAGTTTGATTACTCTGACTATGGTTCAGGTGGCCTAAGTGTGATTAGCCTGACTATGGCTCAGGAGAGCTGAGTTTGATTAGGCTGAATATGGCTGAGGTGAGCTGAGCTGATTGGCCTGACTTTGTCTCAGGTGACCTGAGTTTAATTAGCCTGACTAAGGCTCAGGTGACCTGAGCTTGATTAGCCTGCCTATGGCTCAGGTGATCTGGGATTGATTAGCCTGACTATGGCTCAGGTGACCTGTGTTTGATTAGCCTAACTATGGCTCAGGTGACTTGGGTTTGATTAGGTTGATTATGGCTCAGGTGATCTGAGTTTGATTAGCCTGACTATGGCTTAGGTGACCTGAGTTTGATTAGCCTGACTGTGTCTTAGGTGACCTGAGTTTGATTACCCTGACCTGAGTTGGATTAGCCTAACTATGGCTCAAGCAAGCTGAGTTTGATAAGCCTGACAATGGCTCAGGTGACCTGACTTTGATTAGACTGAGTATGGTTCAGGTGACCTGTGTTTGATTATTCTGATTATGGTTCATGTGACTTGAGTTTGATTAGCCTGAATATGGTTCAGATAAACTGAGTTTGATTAGACTGACTATCATTCAGGTGACCTGAGTTTGATCAGCCTCAATATGGCTCAGCTGACCTGAGTTTGATTAACCTGAATATGGTTTAGATGAACTGAGTTTGATTAGACTGACTATCATGGTCATGGAATAGTGGTTAAGTGTTGTGACTTTAGTGTATAGGGTCCTGGGTTCGAGACTTGCAATGGCTATTAATTTAGGGTGGGAGGTTGGCATAATGGTTAAAGTGTTTACCTTATAAACCGAAGGTGCAGGGTTTGAGTCTCACATGGGATAATTGGCTAGGCTTAAAATGGTCCATAAGGGCAGTTAGCCTAGTTCTAATCTATGAACCTATGAACCTATTCAGGTGACCTGAGTTTGATTAGCCTAACTATGGCTCAAGTAACCTGAGTTTGATTAGCTTGACCTGAGTTTGATTAGCCTGACTGTGGCTCAGGTGTCTTGGATTTGATTAGCCTAACAAAGGGCTCGGTCCTGGGCTCTCTCCTGTTTTGCATCTACTTCTCAGAAGTCCAGGCCAACACAGAAGGACTTTGGCTGACCAAGTTTGCTGATGACTGCAAGCTAGGAGTCATTATCAACTCCTCAAGTGATGCAGAGATCCTACAAAAGGGCCTCTCTGAGACCAATGACCTGTGTTGGAACCATGGCCTGAAGCTTAACGTCATAGAATGCATTATCATCCCCTTTGGAAACAACTCAGTTCCAACAAATCACTATGTTGATGGGAGCCCACTGAACACTGAAGGGGCCATGAGAGATCTGGGCAGCCAGGTCAACAGCCACCTCACTTTTGACCACCACATCGCCACTGTGTTCAGAAAGTACTTCTACATGGCACATCTTATAACCAAAGTTTTGCATCCAGGAAAAAATAAGTCATTGTCCCTGTCTACTCATTCCTCATTAAACCAGTCATGGAAATATAATGTCCCATTTGGCATGTACCTGACCAGATAAATACAACAGTTGGATAGGCCACAAAGGTACCTCACAAAAAGGATCCTAGGCCTTAAATACATGACCTACATGGACAGACTCAAGAAACTTCAGCTATTCTCAGTCTCTTATCATCTACTTAGAGGTGATCTTGCTTGATTACAAAGCCATGTCCGACCTAGCCCTAGTTGAAATTCTACATCTAAAAAAATCCCAATCCCCCCTATGCCACATGCTCCAGAAATCACAACCTCATTACCACAATTAAAAGAACATGCTGGAGGGACAGGTTCATCTCCCAAAGACTGCCCATACTCTGGAATAAGCTTCCCATTCATGTCAAGCAGAGCACCTTGCTGGCCCTCTTCAAGAGAAATCTTGATGAGTGGATGGGTAACAGAATGTTCACTCCAGGGATCATTCCAGTTTCCCTACTGGATATGGGCACTGTGAACTAAAATCGGGTGTCACTGTGACTGGGCTGTTTTTTTTTTGGGCTAGGCTTGTAAAGGTTCAGGGCCATTAGCCTAGTACACACCTATGAACATATGGTTTACATGACCCGAGTATGATTAGCCTGGCTATGGCTCAGGTGACCTGAGTTTGATTAGCCTGACTATGGCTCAGGTGATCTGAGTTTTATTAGCCTGACTATGGCTCAGGTGACCTGAGTTTAATTAGCCTGAATATGGTTCAGGTGACTTTTGTCTAATTAGCCTAACTATGATTCTCGTGACCTGAGTTTGATTACCCTGGCTATGGCACAGGAGACCTGAGTTTGATTACTCTGACTATGGTTCGGGTGGCCTAAGTGTAATTAGACTGACTAAGGTTCAGTTGACCTAAGTTTTATTACCCTAACTATGGGTCAGGTGACCTGAGTTTGATTAGCCAGAATATCATTCAGATGACCTGAATTTAATTAGACTGACAATGGTTCAGGTGATCTGATTTTTATTAGTCTGAGTGTGGCTCAGGTGACCTGAGTTGGGATTAGTCTGACCTCAATTTGATTAGCCTGACTATGATTCAAGTGATCTGTGTTTGATTAGCCTGAGTATGGTTCAGGTGACTTGAGTTTGATTAGCCTCACTGTGGCTCAGGTGAGCTGAGTTTGATTAGACTGACTATGGCTCAGGTGAGCTGAGCTGATTGGCCTGACATTTTCTCAGGTGACCTGAGTTTAATTAGCCTGTCTAAGGCTCAGGTGACCTGAACTTGAGTAGCCTGCTTATGGCTCAGGTGAGCTGGGTTTGATTAGCCTCACTATGGCTCAGGTGACCTATGTTTGATTAGCCAGACTATGGCTCAGGTGACATGAGTTTGATTAGCTTGACTATGGTTCATGTGTCTTGAGTTTGATTAGCCTTGCTATGGCTCAGGTGACCTGAGTTTGATTAGCATGAATATGGTTCAGATGACCTGAGTTTGATTAGAATGACTATGGTTCAGGTGACCTGAGTATGATTAACCTAACTATGGCTTAGATGACCTGAGTTTGATTAGCCTGACTATGGCTGAGGTGACCTAAGTTTGATTAGCCTGATTATGACACAACTGAGTTTGATTAAATGACTATGGCTTAGGTGACCTCAGTTTGATTAGCCTGACTATGGCTCGGGTGACCTTAGTTTGCTTAGCCTGACTATGGTTCAGGTGACCTCAGTTTGATTATCCTGACTGTGGCTCATGTGACCTGAGTTTGATTAGCCTGGCTATGCTTCAGGTGACCTCAGTTTGATTAGTGGCTCTGGGTGTCTGAGGTGCTGGCAGCAGGAGATTGGCATGACCTTGTTGGAGGGAAAGTTGATACACTCATGTGCTTCCCCACTACTAGATCTGCAGTGGAAGGAAGGGGAAACATCGTGTGGGTGGGCCATAATCCAAGAGGATTTAGAAGTATTTGTTGAGGTGCTGTGAATGTGGGACAATACACCTCCATGCACCATTTTATGTTTTTCTGTCTGGACTTCATGAGTGCTCATGTAGGTGGAAAAGACATAATATAACAACACTTCCAACAGCAGCATGATTGGTCATTGGTTCAGACATGTACAATGCTAATGGCCAGAAGGGCCTTTTTAAGCCTAGCCATGTATCCCAAATCTCTGGCAAGTCCTGGTACCCTTGATAAGTGCAAGCAGGGGCTTGGATCATGAAGCATTTACAAGCAGGGGGCTACGATATGAACTATTTAATGTCTGGCTTTGTACATTAGAGACATAAGTGCCAAACTAGGGATGAATTTCCTGTTCCCCATCCAGGTCTCCAAACTACACTTGTGTTGGGTTAGGGAGAAATTCTGCCTCACATGGATGGGGGAGTGTGCTCCAGAAAAGAGCTAGTGTCTGGGATACATACCTATCTCTGCAGCTGGTCCTGTTAATATCACAGACAAGTTTTAAGTGTTTAGAATGGGTAATTCTGGTGCTGTTTATTTTGTGGATATGCAGGAAGTTCATCAGGATGCGTTTGCCAATGGCTTGTATTCTAGGTATAGATCTCCCCTCAACAGCCTGTAGGAGACAGAATACAGGGACAGAGCGTTGAGCTGGTCTGCATAGAACATGTCACTTGTACCTTACTTTTAGTCAGTAATCTCTGTGGAGGTTCCAGTTGTTGAACATACCAAAGGAACATTGTACTCAATGATAAGTCTGATTAATTCTGAGTACAGTAGAATAATGACCTCCTTGGATGTAGATGCTATACCTTTGTTTATAATTTGCACAGCACAGAATGATTTCCTTACTAGTTTAGATACATGATAATCAAAGGCTAGATTACTGTCTATGTGTGTCCCCAGGTCTCTGACTGTTGGGTTCACTATTAGGGGTGTGTTGACAGTATGATAGCTGCCATGAGTAGATAACTTCCCAAAGGATACATAACTTTGCACCAGGGTCTTCAGTCTCTTCTCAAGCTCCAGGCATGGTTAGCAGTCAACACTGATGGCTAAGGCAGGTCCAGTAGACCCATTGAAAGATGAGAAATCCTGGGGGCATACTGATGTTCACTTGTGGGAGGGGAAAAAAGTAGAACTATTTATCAAATTTCAATAAATTCTTCTTCTTTCTTTTCATATTTCCTTCAGATTCTGGAATGGGACTGACCATCATTACTCTACGTTTCATCTTTGGTGGATTCCTTATAGGAGTTATTATAATTCTGTGTTTTCATGAACTGAAGGTTAGTTCTAAATTTCTTATGATGTTCATATTTTACCTGCACAGTATATCACTTGTATTTACTCCTATTTTTTTTTTCAGATGAGAATTACACTTGAGTGATTCAATGTACTGTATTATGCATTCACATTGATATGTTAAGTTGTACACTTACAGTCATTCATTGCTCAATATTCATAGGTGTTTACTAGACTAACCACCACAAGGGCCTTTCTAAGCATAGCCATGCATCCCTAATCTCTGACAGACTCTGGTGCCCTTGATATGTGTGAGCAGGGGCTTGCAAAATGAAACATTTACAAGCAGGGGCCTGGGAGATGAAACATTTACAGTCTGCCTGTGTCCATTAGAGACATAGGTGCCAAACCAGGGTTGCATTTCCTGTTCTCCATCCAGTTGTGTAAGTTTCACTTGAATTGGTTTAGGAAGGAACTCTGGAACATGGGGGGGGGGGGGGCTGTTCCAAAGACAAGGTAGTGCCTGCGATACATGCCTGTCTCTCCAGCAGGTCGTATTTATATTACAGGTAGGTTTAAGTCTTTAGAATGGGTAATTATGGTGCTGTTTGTTTTGCAGATATGCAGGAGGTCCATCAGAGTAGGGTGTAACAGTGCTTTGTATGCCAGGCCTAGAGCACATCAACATCCTGTACGAGACAGAATACAGGGATAGGGCCTTGAGGTGATCTGCAAAGGACATGTTACTTATGCCCTGTATTTATTTAGTGTGAAACCTCTGTGGACATTCCAGTTCGTTGGTTATGCCTGGTTAGGTACATACCAAAGGAGGCATATTGCCTTTAACTAATTTATATGGATAAAAAGTCATACTTGTATAAGGGGAGGAGATGTAATACAGAGAGTTTATATGAAGGAGTAGAAAGGAGAGAGTAACTCTGTGTGGAGATGCATACATATGGATGGATGGGATTTCAGTACAGACTAGGTGCAAAGCAACAGCTAAAAGTACACAAAAGGAATGAAACACACAGTCAGGGACAGAAGCATTAGGTTATTGCCCTTGCCCCAAACCTTGAATCTTCACCAATTAGTAAAACAGGTTGGATTCCATTTCCTGGGAATGCATTTCGAGGTAAACATGGTGCAGTACTGACAGCTAAACTGATCTCATGTGCCTTGCAGGATAGCTGTACCCTATCATTTGTACCATTTGCTATTAATAGTGCAGGACAGTAGAATTATTAAAACTGATGAGGTACAGAAAAGTACTGGAGCATATCAAAGGTAGGGAAGAACATCTAGAATTGGTGTGGCAGAGAAAGGTACTGCACAATCTGTGTGACATTAACTACAGGAATGGAGGCGAAGTAAATTAGTGGCACACATTTTTTTTGGTAGCTTAGTTAGTTATTCATGTTTGCTTACTGAGGTAGAAGTTAATCTGACTTGTTATCAAGACACAATTGACTGAATGAGATGGGTTAAAACTTAAAAGGAAATGGTTTGATATGTTGTGAAGATGATTAGTAATTCCTAAATGAGAAAATTATTTTACTGTTTTGATGTTTTACTTTTAGCCATAATTTATTTTATAGAAAATCATTTATTAGCCGGTATGCTAACTATTATATCCACATAAAAGAAATTTTAATATTTAGTGAGAAATTCCTGATGAGCAATAGGAATACAGTTAGGCTGCTAGATAGTTTATAATAGAAGGGTGAGAAATGGACATCATAACTGTAGCAGAAAATGTTTCTCATTTGTTTTGACTGCAACTGACAAAATAAATAAATAAATAAGTCTGTAAAAATTAAAACATTAAATATTTCACCATCCAGTATTTGTTTCCTGTCACCTTTGCTCAGTTCTGCTCTGCTCTTGTAATGATCAGCATTTACAATACATCAGTAATGTCTTCTTTATCTGTAAGTGGAAATTTTTGTCAGACGTACTATAGAACACTTATAGGTTTACTACTGTCCCACCAGTAGATGATGCGGCTCATGGCAACTTGTATGTAGAATTCAGAGAGAAATAGGACATTCACTAGGGCCAAGGAAAGGATTAGCTCAAAATACTCAAAATAACTAAAAATGCTATCAGAGCTGAAGAACATATAATAATTTACAACAACAGATAATGTTAACTTGAAACAAGCAAAGTTTAAGGACCAATCACTGTGGATAAGGGCTGTTCTGATTTGATGCTGGACTAAGTGGCTCTACTCTACCTCCTTAACATGATAAAGGGGAAGTATTCTATTTATTTATTTATTTATTTCTTAGCCAGCTTTTTTTTCAGGATACAGTTGTGTGCATTTTCTGGTTAAATGACGAGTCACATTTGGAACATATACAGGTTATGTCCATGTCGAATGACCAATATTCTGGGCATTGCCTCTCTCTATCAGAGGAGAAAATAGCCATAATCAATAAATATTACTAAGAATGAATATCCATTGTCCACATTGGGCTATGTGAAGACAATAATACTGCTCCACATTTCTTACTCAGTCTTGAAACAGACTGCTTTCTTTATGGAAGTTCTGAGAGTGGAGAATAAGGAAGCTTCTGAGATTTTCTGCTGAAGAAAGCGTAGAGGAAAATGACACAGTTTCTACATAAGAAAGAAAAATAACTTTTGTTAGAGCCCACCAGGAGAAAATATCTTAGATTTCATAAACTTTAACGGAATACAGCATTGTCAAACAGCCATGTAGTTCACATTAAATAACTAAAAGATTTATTCACATAAAAATGAAACTGTTGAATTTAGGCGGGTTACTGTTCAAAATGGGAAAATTTATGAAGTTGCACTGAAACCACCAGTAAGAATAAACTAGAACTCTATGTTGAAATTAGATAGATCATCACAAAGTCAAAAGACTTAAGGGTGGCCACGGTGGTGTAGCAGTTAGCATTGCCGCCTCACAGCAAGAGGTTTTCCAGGTCAATCCTCGGCTGGGGTGCTTTCTGTGTGGAGTCTGCATGTCCTCCCTGTGGTCGCGTGGGTTTCCTCCGGGTGCTCCATTTTCCTCCCAAAGATTCTGTAGGTGGATTGGATACTCTAAATTGACCCTAGGTGTGAGTGTGTGCCTTCTGTGGAAGGTTGGGCACCAGGCTGGCAACTCAACACCATAAAACTCCACTGCCAGTCATGAGCAGACAAGTGATCCGCTGTGGTGACCCCTAACCGGGAAAAGCCGAAAGAAGAAGAAGATCACAAAGTCAAAAGACTTATTTAAAACAAACAAAAATAGAAAACATCATAGTTTAGAAAAGAAGTGACAAGGTTTAATCAACTTATTTATCACTGTTTGTAATTTGATAATGTGTTCTTAGCTTCATTCTATCATAAGCACATTTGATTTGGTCCTTTGCAGATCAAGCAAAGGTGCCTTTCTCATATCCATTCAACAGAGTACGGACCTGCATATCACATGGATAATGACAAGCCAAGTTTATATAAATTCAACTAAAAACAACCAGTTTTCACCCATATTGATGTTAGGCTCAGCTTTGCCTGTTGTCTCTCTTAATCCCATCATTTAAAAACATACTATAAAATCAGCACTTTGGTAAAGGCAGCTTATAGTTTGCCTTATTATCTTGTTCCTTATACAACTCTAATGGAATAGGCACTCTGTCTTCAGCTCACATCTATATGAACTGTAATTATAATGACAAAAAATTTTTCTAAAGCACAAAAACTATTTGTACTGCTGAGTGGTCATCTTTCTGGTTTGTTTTCAGTGCATACAACTTTTAAAAATGACATACTCGTGATATCATAAGTCATTAATCAGTGCATTCATTAAAGTAAAATCCCACTTGAAAATTATATTATCATAGAACTTTGTCCATCTGAATGTAATATAAAGCTGTGCAATTTTTCTCAAACCTTCATCTTAATGGGTTCAGTTTTATGACATGTTTAATAGTAATTTTATCATTTGACCCAAGATACCGATCAGCATTGAATTCTAGTTGCCAAATAACCTCCTTGTGCACAAGGTGTGAATCAATTCCCCCCTCATCTGAGACTCACAAGAGGGTCTTGGTTATTTTGCATTGGAAGGTTAGTTTTTTTTAAGTGAGTATTTAAGATATCTTTTGTTTTTTTCTTGGAAGCATATGAGGTCTCTTAAAATTGGATCCTCAATGCTTTGTAAGAAGCCAATGATCCCCCTCAAAAGGTTTGATGAAACAGAGAAAGTATTTTAAGGTATCATATGTAAAGCTTTAAACATATCTTATGTAAAAAAAATATATATATATGTATATATATATATATATATATATATATATATATATATAGGCTTCAAATAGTTTGATCTGTAAAATGAACATAAAGTATTTTTTTAACTTTCTTTGCATAACTTTATTTGGTACAACAGATTCACAGTTTAATATACAAACTATGACAATTAATTCAATTTAATATGATAGAATGTTAGATTGGATCTTCTTTAACATCTAAGTACGAAGAAAAGTAAGTAATCAATTAGCTTTAATCTCTTGTAGTTCTTATGGAGCAACATTTAAATTCAGTGGTCTCTCCTAGCTCAGAATGTGCTCATCAGCTACAAAGCTCTCTCTCTCTCCCCTTCCAATGCTAAGGGATTAGCCTAAAAGAGTAAAATCAAAAATAGATGTGTGTGTGCACCTTTTTGGTTTATATTTATTTTCCACATTAAACTTCTTTTGTGATTGCTCCCCATTGGTGGAGCAAGTTGATGTGGGTCTACTACACTAAACTGACAGTACACAACACCGACAACCACAACACTGACACCACAAGAACGAAACCGCAAAAACACGAAAGTTCACATGCCCGACAAACCACAATCTCGACAGTTAACAAAACAAAAAGTTTGCTGTTCCACACAACACACACACAACACAAGCACACCAACAACCGAAAAACCTACACTAGACCTTACACACAACTATCTATGCACTAACCTTAACCCAAACCCTAACCCTAAGGTCCGTCACTATCGCACACTTACCTTACCCGCACCCTAACCCTAACTCACTTAATCCGCCCCTAACCCTCAAGTCCCTCACTATCGCACACTTACCTTACCCATACCCTAACCCTAAGTCCCTCACTCTCGCACACTTACCTTATATGCATCCTAACCCTAAATCCCTCACTATCGCACACACACCTTACCGTACCCCAACCCTAAATCCTTCACACTATTACGCAACTATCTATGCACTAACTTTAACCCAAACCCTAACCCTAAGGCCTGTCACTATCACACACTTACCTTACCCGCACCCTAACTCACTTAATCCGCCCCTAACCCTCAAGTCCCTCACTATCGCACACTTACCTTACCCGCACCCTAACCCTAAGTCCCTTACTCTCGCACACTTAACTTACATGCATCCTAACCCTAAATCCCTCACTATTGCACACACACCTTACCCACACCCTAACCCTAAATCCTTCACTATCACACACTTACCTTACCCGCACCCTAGCCCTAACTCCCTCACTATCACACACTCACCTTACCCGCACCCTAACCCTAAATCCCTCACTATTGCACACTTACCGAGTTGTGCTCACGTTTCCCAAGTCGGTGTTTTCTCTGTCGGGATTACAAGTTGTTGGTTATCTGCTCTGTCGGTCTTCTGGCATCGGTGATGTGATTGTTGATCTTCCGAGCTTTTGGACTACCATAGGGAATCTGTTGATGTTACCTACTAGGGAGTAAATCTTTGGTTAAATAATCATTCAGTGAACTGAGTCATTAAAATGATGTTTCTTGTAAATGAAGAGTCAAATTCTGAATCCTTGTTGTGGTTTAAGGTCGTCTTTATTATCAGCAGTTATCAGCAGATGAGGGCTGCTCCAAGGCTTCTAAGTTTTGATGGCTAAACAGAGGGTATTTATACGATCTGGAGCAGGGCATGCCCAGGCATGTCCCTTTCCTGTTTACTGTGTGGGTTGGAACGTCTTTGTGATGTCATCGGGGAATAGTTTATGCAGAGTCACTCTGTAGCCTCACAACTTTCTAATTACATGATGAGTCTATTTATTTATTTATTTATCTATTTTACATTTGTTTACCGGGGATGTCTGAATGGGCCAGTGGCCCTTTTCAGTGGAGGCCCGGGGAGAAAATCCCCATTACAAAAACACATTACAAACAATACAAGAAATTTATAACAATCAAGAATACATAACTTTGGTAAACATAGGTAGTAACTAGTTTATACACAATAAAAACTGAGAGACTAACATAAAGTGGAAAAAAAGAAGGCTAACAAACTAGCATGAAATAGCTTGTGTCATGATAGAGAAATGACTGATCAGTAGACTAATATCATGGTTTTGGAGGTAAATATTTATGAGATACATGTATGGTATATGAACACGGATATGGCTGATTGTTACTGTGCTAATCTTACTTGTTCTAAACAGTCAATAAAGCAATATTGAGGTGAAGTACAAAAGGAGGGAATATGATGAACTGTAGGAAGCTTGAGGTAGATAAAAATAAGAGCAGTAGAGAGCTTGAAATCGGTAGAGAGAAACTGGAATTCCGTGAGAGGATTCTATAGATTTATAATACGGTAGTCATTAAAAAACAATGTTTCTGGAAAAGTGTTAAAAAAATAAGGTTTAAAAATATATTGATTAGAATAGACTTTTTAAGGTGAAGCAGTGACAGTCTGCTTGATTGTTTTCTTCCTCGTACAGGGTGGTGTCTTTATGTAATTTTGTTTAATGTCTTAAAGAACTAAGATTAAATGAGTTTGGGCAGGATTCACGAAGGCTTGCATGGAGTGTAAGAGACGTGTAAGACTCCATGCAAGCCTCGCGATCCAAGAACAGCCCGAAACTCCATGTAAGAGACCTGCTAAAACGTCTCTTACACGGACTGGGCGTGGATATGCTAAATACCTCACTTGCAGCCGAAAGGCATGCAAATGAGGTAGAGTAGCGATCCACGAAACAGAAAGCAGCCTGTGTAAGAGCTGTTTAGCTGCAGAAATCTACTCAGTTGACAAATGAGTACGTTTCTGCAAAAATCACAATGGAGCCATGTCAGCTCCAAATAAAGGGTGCATATGTGACAGGCAGCATGCCAATGGCCAAATATGTGGCCATTGGCAAGGTACTGATGCAAATATGAAAAAATATTTTTTAAATGCAGCGCAGCCCGCAAAATGGGCTGCACTGTATAAAACATAAAAATGAAGGTTATAAACCCACAAATGTGGGTTTTATGCAATACATGGATTTACAATGCAGGGACCAGCAGACCAAAAACAACATGGCCACCGTTTAGTGGTTGCTAAGGGGGGAAGCTGAGTCTAAGACATGTAACTAAGCATTAGTAGGCAATCTGATGTAAATGAGGGTTAGGATACTGAATCCCACTGTCACATAGCAAATGAGCACATTCTGAGTAGTGTAAGAGATACATAAGGGGGAGGAATAGAGTAGGAGATAGGTGACATCACAGGGGGGAATGGTAGAAAGAAATGCAGTTCATTGGAGGTCAGTGTTACATGACAGATGTCAGACACAGATCATGGAAAGAGGAGTGCCACAAGATAAGCATGGGAAAGTCAAGAAATGGAAGGTGTACACTGTTACTTACACCAAAGTTTCTTGCTGGGCAGGCATCGCGTGCGCGCCATGAGGCGCGGGTAGGACAGTGTGTGCACGTGTAAGGCAGACTGAGCATGTGGGAGTGTGTTGGTAGACTTTGAAGACTGTTTGTGCTAGTGTGCGTGCGTGTAGGGCAGACTGAGCATGTGGGAGCCTGTTGGCAGAGTTGTCACACTGTTTGCTGCGCTGGG
>NC_056743.1:1839659433-1839677285 GCF_019279795.1 Protopterus annectens | reverse complement strand
CATTTCTTCACAATAACTGGCCTATTTCATTACATTTTACATAAAATATAATTTTATATGTGTACATATGTGTCAGGGACTTGTTTCGTGCTTATTTCACTAAAAAGAAAAATTGATGTTGGGGGGTTCAAACCATGACTGCCTGCTCTTCAGCCGACGTATCTACCACTACGCTATTGCTTTTTTGCTTACTTTGCATAGTTAGTTCTTATATGCTTTTCCACTTACTGCTAACTGTGGCTGAGCTACGGGCACGCCCGCGCAAACGAGCGCACTCACGGGCAAACATCTTTGCAGTTTAAAAAAAATATTAAACATGTTCATTTATATGATTTTATGTTCATAGTCTGTGGGGCATGTGTTGTGTTGTGTTTATTCACATTTCATGTACTCTGTCGTGGAGGTTTACTTTGGGCACTTTTACTCTTCTGGGGGCTTGTCCGCTTGCAGGGCTCAGCCTACGGATACGCCCCCTACTGTCTTCCATGGACCGTGTTAGCCTTAGCTGTGATTCAGCATGCCCTCATGCATATGCATGACATGCTGACGTCACACCGTTTAACTGCAGCCTCCATGTAAGCCTTCTATCTCTTATACGGAGGCTTCGTGAATCCTGCCCTTTGTATTTACTATAAATGTCTTGTCAGTGCTAAAGACCTTTCTTCCTTCTCCTTTAGGTCTTTCTTCCTTCTCCTTTAGGCCTTTCTTCCACAAGTGAGCCCATGGGAAACACTGCCATGCCATGAGGATGAGCAGTTCAGGCAGATAAAAATGTCCCTAGTATGCCACTAGGATTGTGGGTAGTTACACTAGAATGGGTATCTATAGAAAGTATTGCGATATTAAGAAGTCCATAAAGTCAGGGCTTTAGTATGGTTTTCAGTAGCAATGGCCTATAACAGTAATAACTTCTAGTTGGACAACATGTCAATGAATTTAGGCAGTGATAGATACATATAGGGGTGCACATTACTTATTATGGTTAATAAATATGGCAATGCTTCACCTATGCTGTGAAGATCTCCCAGCAACCTAAGCATAGCTGCTCAATACACATGCTACAGATTGGGAAGGCAAGTATCGCTATTCTGGTGTGAGGAATAATGAAATGCTACAGAACCCCTGGGGAGAGAGTCACAGAAATTTATGAATCACTGTATCCTATTTCTTTGGGGTCCTGTGAGAGATCTAAAAGGGAAGCCCTTAAAGGCTATAAATAAATTGTAGGGTACAAATCCATGTTAATTAGCATACGTTTAGTTTCAGATGGAACACTTCATGATTTCCATTCAGTTATTTGTTTTGTATTTAGCTCTTGGATGGTCTGTCTATTCAATTTTTGGTCACTGTAGGAGATGGGGCCAGTAATATGCCTAAATACTTGAAATGCAAATGATTTCAAGAAAATTCAAATAGGGTCAAGATGCCACCTAGTTAAAACCTCCCAGCAAAGAGAAATGGTGCTTTGTGGCTCCATCAAAAGTATTAAGAGGTGATCTGCATAAAAAAAACTCCTCCTATCCAAGAAACTATAAGACTGGACAGTGCCCCTTAGGCTTATTGTCTGGACTAGACATACTGTGAATGGCTCAACAGCCAGTATTAACAGAAAACAGGAAAGTGTACAGCCTTGATGAATTCCCTTGGCAATTTCTTGGGGATTAGATATACATGGTCCTGTTCAGACAGCTGTTTTCCTTAGCAAAGTAAATTTTCCAGTCTGGAGGAGTGACTGATGCTATTTAGCCATGAGCTCTCCCCTTGAAATGTCCACAACTTCCAATTTGCTTGGCTGAGTGAATAACTGCTAGGATGAATAAAGTTTTTTTGTAGGAGGCAGAAGTGACCAATGTAAAAACAGAGCAGCCATACATTCACTTTTATGAAAGTACTTCCAGTGCAGGCAATTTCAGGAAAAAGATATGGATGTGGGGAGGTATTAGTCTGCGCATGCATGTGGACATGTGAGCGTGTGTGAATATCTGTAAGGAAATGAATGTGTGTGTTTGTGTGCATGTATATGTGTACGTGTGTGTATATGTGTGTGTGTGTGTGTGTGTGTGTGTGTGTGTGTGTGTGTGTGTGTGTGTGTGTGTCTGCATGCGTGTGTCTCTGCATATGTGTGTGTATGTGTGTGTGTGTGTGTGTGTGTGTGTGTGTGTGTGTGTGTGTGTGTGTGTGTGTGTGTGTGTGTGTGTGTGTGTGTATGACTGTAGGGGAGTGTCAGAAAAATATGTATTAATGTATGTGTTTAGTGCTTATTAGAAGCTAAAAGGGTTAACACATTTCATTCTATTTTATGTACAGCTTAGTTTTGTATGAAACTACAAGATACTTTGCAAACTGCAATATGCTTTCTAAAACTGCAAGATGCTCTCTGACCTAGTATTTGCTAGCACAGCAAAATTCATGTTTATGCCTTTTGGAAATGTACTGAAAAGCAGGTGATTATCTGCTAGGTCAGGTAAATAATGAATAGAGCAATACCGTTTTCTATGTTATTACACTTGAACAATCAGCTCTGTTCGTGTTATGAGAACATGCACAGCTGCAGAAAAAGATAGATACAGTTGAACAAATACTGCTTAAAGAAATTAACTATAATCTGTACTTGCTTTGTGCTCGAATTAGCCATAGTACCTTGAATGGTAACATTGCATAGTGAGAAGTTGTATCTAACCGGTGGTCATCAAGGCCACGTTGTTTTTCTTAGGAAGTTTTTTCATAAATTTGATAGTGCCAGCAGAAAATCATGGACAAACAGCTGCTATGAAATAATATTGTGAGAACTTGTGATTTATTACGTCAGCTTAGTAGGCAATGTCTTGTAAGAAATGTATAAGAATGGCTTCACTTCCTGATTCTAGTTAGACAAACTTTGTATTAGCACATTTTTGTCTCCTTGCTGCAAGATTAAATTGCCTTAACCTGAACCTGCCATGTATTGATCTTTTTGAAGTTGTTTTTTCCTTTGACAGATTGGTCCTTCGGACCGGAAACTCTCACTTCGCCTCAGGTCAGATGGGTCCGGTGGCATGAAACCGTACGGGGAAGAGACCACATTGGTTCTTCTGCACTGAAAGACCTCAGACTGAATTGTCGTTCAAAAGAGGCCAGCCACTGTTCTGATCTGCAACTGGAGAACGAGTTAAGGGTTTATCCGCGAATCAGACGATCAATCACGGAGGCTCAGGTAGGGAGGAATTTACCTTTTTTTTGTTTTAGATCAGGGACTAGATTACAGTATTTGTTTTGTCAGGGGATTTGTCTTGTACAAATCAGGGACAAAAAGATTGCTGTCTTGTCATAGATCAGGGAAACAGAATAGGTAGGCAGTTATTCTAGATAAACTATGAAAAAGAGAAATGGTGGTACCATGTGATAAGAAGGGTTACGTAACATTTTACTAGTTAGAACAATATGGGAAATAAGTGCACAAAAAGATCCCGAGATCTGCCGTTAACCGAAGATGCAAAATATATGCAATTACAGCGTGCCGACAATGTTAGATACTATACAAAATGGGTTAATAAATATGAATTTGATGGCAAATTAGAAAAATCCTCACTTATTAAACTTGTCAAACAGCTTAAAACTGACGCAAAAGGTCAGGTAAAAAAGCAACGTCAATTAGGCATTCCTCACGCACACAGGTGGATTGAAGAAGGAAACTGTAGGGAATAAAAGAGTAATAATTCAAAAGCAATGTTTCAAGATAAAGAGGACAATAACTTGGTAATAGCATCAGCCCCTCCGCCCCCTTTACTTCCCTTACCAGAATATGAAGTGAGTGGACAAGCTAGTCCACCTGTGCTATACCCAGCCATCCCTGCGAAGCCAAAACCCTTTGTCAGAGATCCCGTCGAGACTAGGACTCGAACACGTAAAATAAGAGGGGATATTGAGTTATATCAAATGAATGAAAATTCGTGAGCTATGAGTAAAAAAAGAGATATGTCTGCTCATAGAAGTAACAAATCCTCAGGCAGGACAGGAAGGGCAAGACCCAACTCTCCTGGTATATAGGCCGTGGACACCGGAAAACATCCAGAAAGCCACAGAGGGAATTCCCCATCCAAAAGTTAATTTTAGAAAATTCTTAGAAGACTTACAGGGCATGAGGTTAAGTTATTATTTAAATGGAGAAGAAGTAAAGAAAGTAGTCAGACGAATCGTAGGTCCAGATTGGCACATGATCAGTGGCAACTGGAATCCCCATGACGCAGAACACAAGCCACTCCCACATAGTAACGCAGAGCCGGAAAACAGAGTGAAAGGTCTGACAGACCGAATCTCTGAAAAATGAAATCCTAGGGCAGACTGGACTTGCATTAATCAATGCATCCAACAAGAAGGTGAAACTGTTGATAGATATTATGCTAGATTATTAGAATGTTTTAATAACCATTGTGGAATGCAGGTACCTGAAGACCAAACACAAGATTCCCCATATGAGCAGCAGCTAAATAATCCCTATTTGAAAGGCAGTATTGCACCCATCAGCAGCTTTATTACAAAGCACATGGTAGATCACCACACAAGTAGATTACAGTCATTACTTGAATATGCAAGACATGCCGAAAGGCATTTTAATAACAAAAAAAAAAAAAAAAAAAAAACAAGTATTTGCTGTAGAAGATGGAGCAGAAGTCTTTGTAGTACAGTCTGGGAAAAAGGGCAAGAAAAATGCCCAGGAAAACAAACAATCTGATAAGCAATCAGAGGAGTTTGAAGAGAAAAAGAAAAGTGGTTAATGTTTTAGGTGCGGAGAAAAGGGACATTTAGCAAGGGATTGCAAGCAAAACAAGAAGGTAGCCACGGAAGATAAGGAGGGTGAGGACTGACTATATGATAGTCAAGAATCACTAGAAAGGAATAAACAAGAAAAGATAAATGCAAATGTGATAGAAGGAGTAGAGGACGTGATAAAAGAAATAGAGGACGTGCAAGAAATCACGGATAGTGAAGAAAGTGAAATTTTAGACTTAGCATTATTGAGCCTAGAGCTCTATTTAGCAGACACGAAACCGGAAGTTACACTTCTGGTAGAGGGGAGGAATTTAAATTTCTGTGTGACTCAGGGGCATCACGGATCCTGCTACATCCTTCCAAACTACCAGAAAATTCAGAATCACTTGATTACATATTAGTGAAAGCAGCTAATGGACAGCTGTATCGGGAGCCACTCTCCCATAACATAGCAATAACTGACCCTGTTTCAGGGATGACCCAGAAAAGCAAAATTGTTGTTTCTGCAAAATGCCCAGTAAACCTTTTGGGCAGAGATCTTATGCAGATATTTGGCATAGCAGTAGTCCCAACTATGCAGGGTATGGAAGCACAGTGACAAATGGATACTTTTGTAGTGTGATCGGAGGGTGAAACATTTTATTGGTACAGCCAGGACTTGGTCAGGGACAGTAACTGAAGAGCTGATGAATGTAGCCATCAGTAAGCCCCCCTCCCTTGACACTGATAAACAGCATTTGTTGCACTGTACTCTGTATTATTGTAACACTCCAGGGCCTAATAAGGAATATGAGCAAGAATTGTTTAGAAACCGTGCAAACAGATTAGTATTACATAATCTGTACTGGGACGCAAAAGGGAACAGTAGTTAGCTGTTCATTGCCCCAGCAATTCTTTGCACTTTATAAATCTAATCGACTACCACATGTTAGTTTGACTAAAGACAAGAATGTGAAGTGGGCAGACCTAGGAGAAAAAGTCACAAGGTGGGAAAAACAGACAGAGTTAGAACTGACAGAACAGGGAGTACAGAAGCAAAAGTTAAATTGGATAACACAGACACACCCAGCTGTGCACTTGCAGTCTAGCGAGGACAGCTGATTAGCACTCTTACTAGAAGAGGAAGAAAATGCCTTACGAAGCATACCAGAAACTCTCTGGTCAACAGGAAAATTAAATGTAGGACTTATTTGTACAGCAGGACCAGTGACTATCACGCCAAAATCAGCATTTAGACCACAGAAGAGACAGTATCCCTTAAGGAAAGATGCAGAAGTAGGAATTAAACCTATAATAGCAGCCTTACTTAAGGAAGGAGTGTTGATAGAATCTCCCGATTCACCATGTAATACACCCTTATTTCCTGTTAGGAAAGCAAATGGAGAATGGCGTATGGTCCAAGATTTACAAGCTGTAAATGATGCAGTAATACCTAGAGCACCTACGGTGCCAGATCCACACACCCTATTGAATGATTTGAAGCCTCAACAGAAGTATTTTTCTGTGGTAGATATTAACAATGCGTTCTTTTTGATACCGATACACCCTGACAGCCAACATTGGTTTGCATTTACATTTCAGGGGAAAAGGTACACATACACGCGACTACCACAGGAATATTGTGAAAGCCCAACAATATTCGCACAGGAAATGGCAAGTAACTTGGCAGGATTTATCCCACTGAGAGGCAGTCAGATTTTACTTTATGTAGATGACATCCTGCTGGCAGCCCCCACCCAGCAAGAATGCAGAGAAGATACCATAGCATTATTACAATTTTTAGCCACTCAAGGACATAAAGTAAACAAAAACAAGTTGCAACTTTGGAAAAAGCAGGTTAAATACCTGGGATATGTAATATCCAAAATAAGGCAGAATATTAGATGAAGATAGGAAAACAGCAATTTTACAAGCACCCAAACTGACTACCAAGAAGGAAATGATGTCCTTCCTGGGTACGACCAATTTCTGTCGGAGTTGGATTCCAAACTATGCCTTGGAGTCTGCTCCACTGACCAACTTGATATACAAGAAACCTATGGCAGCATAAGATTTATTACAATGGACACCAGAAGCAGAATCAGCTTTCTGCAAACTGAAACAATTGATAGCCTCCTCATTAGTTTTAGGATTACCAAACTATCATGAACGTTTTTTCCAAACTGTAGATTGTAAGCAAGGTTATATGACATCAGTGTTAACACAGCAACATGGGGACAAGCAACGCCCCATAGCTTACTATTCATCACAGCTAGACCCAGTGGTGCAATCCCTGCCCCACTGTGTACAAGCAGTAGTCGCAACTGCAATGGCAGTACAGGCTTCGGCCTCAGTAGTGTTGTTCCACCCTCTCACATTGAGAGTGCCTCATGCAGTCGCAATTATTTTACTGCAAGAAAAAGTAGCATATCTTTCTCCTGCTAGGCATCTTTCCTGTATGACTATACTGTTGAGCCAACTGTTGAGCCAACCTCATATGACAATTGAACAATGTACAACTTTGAATCCGTCTACCTTGCTCCCAACCCCTGCGGACAGCACACCACACAGCTGCCTGCAGGAGATTGAGCAAAAGACACTACCTAGAAAAGATCTTACGGATGTTCCCTTGGATGATGCCGAGGTGACATACTACGTGGACGGCTCATGCAGAAGGGGTCCTACAGGGCAGAACCTAGTAGGGTATGCAGTAGTTTCTGATACTGAGATTTTAAAAGCAAAGTCTTTACCACATAACTTATCTGCACAAGCAGCAGAACTGATTGCCTTGACACGGGCATGTACCTTAGCAAAGGGTAAATGTGTAAACATTTTTACTGATAGCCAGTACGCTTTTTCTACTGTACATGTTTTTGCGCAACAGTGGAAGAATAGAGGAATGATAACATCTACTGGCAAACCGATTAATCATGCACAGTTTATTTTAGATTTGTTAGAATCTATTCAGTTACCTCAAAAAGTAGCTATTTGTAAATGCGTAGCTCATACCAAGCAACAGGATAGGATAGGATTTCAAAAGGTAATGCGAGAGCTGATACAGCTGCAAAGCAGGCATCTTCAGCTTCAGAAGTATTTCTTTTGAGTGAGGAATTACAACCTTCTGAGATTTTAGATTTAAAAATGTTAAAAACAATGCAGACACTTACTATGAAAGTAGAAAAACAGAAATGGATAAAACGAGGATCAATTCTTGAAAAAGGGCTGTACATCTCCAAGGAAGGAAAACCGATTTTGCCGTCTAACTTGTTTAGATATGCAGCTTTGTTGAGCCATGGGCAGTGCCATGTCTCAACAGGAGGAATGGTACAGTTAGTAAATCGAATGTTCACAACATATGGATTTATAAACTACACTAAAAATTTTTGTGTGGCATGTCATGTTTGTAATAAGCATCATGCACAAGGGGCATTGAAGCCTAAGCAAGGGAGTTTCCCTACACCACCGTACCCGTTCCATACTATCTGTATGGATTTCATAGAACTGAACAAATGCGAAAATAAGAAGTACTGTCTTGTCATTATAGATATGTTCTCCAAATGGGTGGAAGCTTTTCCGACCGAAAATCTAGATGCAGCTACTGTTGCAAAAATCCGTGTTAAGGAAATCATTCCTAGATTTGGCATACCAGAAACGATCTACAGTGACAAGGGCACACACTTTGTAAATCAAACTATACAACAGTTGAGCCAATTCTTTGGGATTTCTTTGAAAAACCATTGTGCAAATGATCCACAATCTGCAGGACTAGTAGAAAGGCACAATGGGGTCTTGAAGGGTAAACTTAGGAAGATAATTAGTGAAACACAAAAAAATTGGGTGCACTGTTTGCCTCTGGTGCTGTTGAGCATGAGAACTGTTCATAATGCAAAGGGGTTAACTCCTTTTGAAATATTATTTGGGAGGGCATATTATATACCTCAGTGGAAACCTCTCATGCCTGGAGATCAGGAGGCCGACAGTTCACTCGCAGAATATATGAGACGACTTCTAAGTAATAAAAAACTTTTGCAGTTAAATTCTGTTTCAGATAAAGAACAAACCAGACCATCGGAAGCAGCAGTAGTCCCAGGCTCGTGGGTCTGGGTGAAGGTCATAAAGAAAAAGAATTGGGCATCTCCGAAGTGGGAAGGGCCATTTCAAGTTTTGCTGGCAATACCCACTGCAGTCAAGATAGCGAAACATGCGTCCTGGATCCACTTGACACACTGCAAACTGGTTAAAAACTTTGAACTGGACAAAAACCTTGTTACTGTTACACAACAAGAACAAAATGACCAGATATAGAGTAAACAGGAATGCAGAACAACCTCAGAAGTATTTCATGATCATCCTGTTAACTATACTGGTAACAATAATCTTTTTACTGTGGCCTTTCCTTTTTCAGCCACACAAGCTGAACTGAAAAAACTTGATGCGTTACTCATAGACTGGCATCTGAACTTTAACAGTTACCAAGCAATTAAATATGTGTATGCTGAAACTTTTAATGTTTTGAATTGCTGGATTTGCACAGCTATACCAACAGCATACGGGGGATTATTAATGACTGTTGCCCCCAAGGGGTCAATGAGACCTGGGAAAATCTGATTTTTGATACTACGACTGTAAAATCACAAGATAAAATAGCATTGTACCTGCCTGTTACACAAAAGGGAATTGTATGTTTTTACAAAAATGATACTGTTCAGGTGGGTTGGAGCAATTGCAATGTGACTGTTCCTTACAAATGTTATACCAAAGCTAATAATGCAGGTTATATTTGTGATACAAACTATGACGCATATCTTGAGTCAATGCACAAAACAGTTAGTAAAGTACAACATAATCCTGTTCTTTTGAAGCAACTATCTATTATTGATAGAAAAATGTTTCATGCAGGGCAAGTATATATTAATACTAAAGTAGAAAATTGTTATTTTGTGTGTGGGAAAAAAGCATACAAATGGTTACCTGAGAATTGGTCCGGCAGTTGTTTTTTGGGTTACCTGGTTCCGGCCACATGACACACTGCAGTTTTGCCTCGAGGAAGAATTTGAAATGTCAGAGAGGTCACCAAGAAACCTGAAAATCCGATCAAGAGACTTGAGAATCCAGTGGGACGAATCGAAGCAGGCTGGAGAAACCATAATTCCGTGAAAGACAAAGATAAACTGACACACATGGACTTGAGTGACACTATTATATCGTGGGCAGGCATAGATCCTGCATATGGCACAGTAAAATCGATTTGGGAGCTGAAAAAACTGTCCAAACTTCTCGAAGTAATGAGCAATGCAACTTTTTCTGCTCTCGAATTAGTAACTGATGAACTGAACGCTATGGGAACTGTGTTGCTTCAAAACCGCATGGCAGTCAACTTCACCCTAGCGGTGAAAGGCGGTACCTGTGCTTTAATAAAAGAGAAGTGCTGTTTGTATATTCCTGACAACCAGCACGAGATAAACGACCATCTTGAGGTGATTCAGCAAGTGTCGGCCATGACCAATGCAGGCCCAAACCCACTGATGGATTTTTTCCAGAATTTGTTTGGGGGGTGGGGTACCATCCTAATGAACATCCTGATTGCCATTTGTGTGGGATTACTCCTATTAGGAGCGTGTATTTGTTGTGGTATTCCCTGCATGAAAAGATTAATCAAAGATTTTATAGACATGTCAGTTTCTGAGACTTTGTATCAAAGTACCGAGATTGAAGAATTGTTGAAAAGTAAAACACTTTCATAAGTTTAAACTGAATGACTCTCTTAACTGCAAATCCTGAATGGAAGAGGTTAGGAAAAGAAGCAAACTGTTTATGCTTTTGAAAATAAAATAAAAAGTATTAACATGGGGAAATGTCAGAAAAATATGTATTAATGTATGTGTTTAGTGCTTATTAGAAGCTAAAAGGGTTAACACATTTCATTCTATTTTATGTACAGCTTAGTTTTGTATGAAACTACAAGATGCTTTTCAAACTGCAATATGTTTTCTAAAACTGCAAGATGCTGTCTGACCTAGTATTTGCTAGCACAGCAAAATTCATGTTTATGCCTTTTGGAAATGTACTGAAAAGCAGGTGATTATCTGCTAGGTCAGGAAAATAATGAATAGAACAATACCGTTTTCTATAATGTTATTGAACTTGAACAATCAGCTCTTTTCATGTTATGAGAACATGCACAGCTGCAGAAAAAGATAGATACAGCTGAACAAAGACTGCTTAAAGAAATGAACTATAATCTGTACTTGCTTTGTGCTCAAATTAGCCATAGTACCTTGAATGGTAACATCGCATAGTGAGAAGTTGTATCTAACCGGTGGTCATCAAGGCCACGTTGTTTTACTTAGGAAGTTTTTTTCATAAATTTGATAGTGCCAGCAGAAAATCATGGACAAACAGCTGCTATGAAATAATATTGTGAGAACTTGTGATTTATTATGTCAGCTTAGTAGGCAATGTCTTGTAAGAAATGTATAAGAATGGCTTCACTTCCTGATTCTAGTTAGACAAACTCTGTATTAGCACATTTTTGTCTCCTTGCTGCAAGATTAAAGTGCCTTAACCTGAACCTGCCATGTATTGATCTTTTTGAAGTTGTTTTTTCCTTTGACAGAGAGTGTTTTCTAAAGTGATACATGGGCTACTAGGGAGAACACTGGTGGGGTTCAGCCTGTCAGTGAAGTGCTTATGTAAAGGACATGCTATTGAGCTAATTATGATGTATTTCTCATTTTGGCAATATTTGTCTCGGAAATCACATTTTCACACAATTGGTCTAAGTGACCAACCTGTGTTAGTCAGTTAACATAAACAGTGAGGAACAAGGATTTTAGAGAATCCTATAACAAATCTGCAACTTAATAACCTTTAATTTACTATCAGCATACATTTGTAATGGTTCTGTCTTGAAATAGAGGCTGAAACAATCAATCCAAATAGTATCGAAACAGGGGTCTTATAAATTGTGCTGATGCCTTAAAAGGCTCCAATTTAAGAATCATTGACTTTAAAAGTTATATAAATCAAAAGTAATAGATCCCAAAATATTCTTTCCTCAGACTCTTCATCAAGCCAGATCAGAATCAGGTACTTCTTTAAAAAAGTGTAACATTTCGTACAACTGCCTAACTCTGAACACAGTTATCTATCTGCCTGTCACTCTTCTCACATTGTCATTCTACTGGGCTGTCACAACAACAAGACCCAGTATGTCAAGTCCATGAACTTCAAAAGCTTAACGTACGTTTTAGTATTCAAACAGTGAATTATGAAGCTTGTTGTACTTTTAAAACAAAGACTGTCCCCAGCATCCCCTAACATAGAAATCTACACTCCTCGTCCTGCTAATGTTTCTGCTATAACCTACTGCTTACTATCTAAAACAACAATTACACAGCCTCATAGTAGATGATCAATGTAAAATTATTGGTGATTTCAAAGGCAAAAGTTTGTCTCCCTTTTCTCCAAGCTGCTGTCATATCACAGGTAGTATGTTTAGAAATATGATGTGTGGGGTAGAGATCCCAACCCTGGATTTCCAGAGCAAACCTGCCCCTTGAAAAAATGCAGTCAGACATTAGTTTTTTCTCACTTATTGCCACAGTCAGTAAAACAGCTGAAAGGTATGATTTGTAAGTCAGAATTTGGTAAGCTCAGTTTTGATACTTTCCAGTAGAAACTGCTAATTATATATGCAAACTCTGCACATTGGAAGCAGAGGAATACTCCAACATACCAGAATTTCAAACTTTTGGTGGGGGGGGCAGAGTGACATGGATTGTGGCAGGTACATAATCCCTGAGCTCCTGTAATCCTGAGTTATAAAATTTAACCCACCTCCCTTTATCAAAGTATCTGAAGGTATCTACATTGCTATCTAAATATTTCAGATAGCTATATGGGTGTATTTGAGTTGGCTTGCTTGGCCTACTGAGGTTATTAATGGAGGCCTAGAATACCTTAGAGTTATATTTTTTACAGTTTGAAAGATAGTGTATTAAGTAATATTTTTTTGTCAACTTTTATTTTATTTTTTAAAGGTTTTAAAGAAGTTTAAATTGTTCATGGGTTTGTTGGGTTTTGTGTTGCTGCCAGGTTTTTCATGCTTTATCTCTTTTAAGTATGATTTTTATTTATTTATTTATTTATTTGGTATTTGAGAAGAACCAAGGGGCATGGTTACTTTTGACCCTTTTACATTGTATTAAGACTTAGTCATTCAGAATGTTAAAGAAGATAGTACTGTGTTTTTGAAGGACTGCATCTAGTACTTAAGTGTTTAAGATGTTCCATTCGACTTGTTGAAGGGTGGAGCAGAAAAGTTCTGGTTAAAGGTGCATAGGTTTTGTGTTGTACAAAAGTTTTGCATTTAGGTTAATAGATAGGTAGCTTTAGGGCAAAGGTGGGAAGGTGATCACTTAGTGTACTGGAAAGTGTGCTTGAGCCAGAAAAGTTGTTTGATTTGGCAATAAGTATCCAGTCTACCACTGATGCCTTGTTATTGGCTTTGTTTATTCTAGATGAATTATTTATTAGTTGTTGAAAGCAATAAATATGTAGGGTAGATGAGGAGAAATTGAAAGTTGAGTCCCTGTTGATATTTAGGTTTCCATGTATAGTGGTCTCATGTTGTATATTTATAGAGCTGTAGGAAAAGATGTCTTCTGCTATATTCATATTTTTCCTGTGTGGCTATATATAGCAATGATGCACAAGGTTTTGTTCGGGTCCAAAAAGAAATGTGGGGAATCTGCTTTTTAAATGCTCTGTTGCCCAATCCTGGAACAAACTCCCTATACACATTTGGTCCATTACCTACCCACAATACTTTAAAAAAAGAACTTAAACTGCATCTTCTCAACACAAAGACTTGCCCTTGCCATGATACAACCTAAACTCCACTTCTCTATTGTTTCATTCTAACCACTAGAAATGCTTACATTTGTTATACTTGTATCTACTATGTGGTTACCACATCCTTTCCATAGTGAACACTCGAATACTGTGTTGAATATAATTGTTCATCTCTTTGGATGAAGTCTAGATTGTTTATGCAGATTGCATTTGTTGTTAACTTTCTAGCTTTCTATGTTCTCATTTTTGGACTCTAACTTTTGTACTATCGTGAAGTGTTAACTATCATACGTACTGTAATGTTTTTGAGTGTGAATTTTAATTTTATTATGATTTATTTTTTTAATCTGGAGCTTTTCTCCTCAGGTCGCCACTGAAAATGGGCTACTGTTCCAGTTGGGCCAACCCAGTTAACAAATGTCAAAAAATAAAGAAATAAAATAAATTTGATTTGTGGAAAGATATAAGGGGTTCTATGGTTCTGAACTTAGGAGTAGAGGCGCTATAGGGGAAGAGTTCAAATGTGCTGGAGTATATGATGGCAACTCCTCCTCCTTTTTTGTTCATCCATTTGGCTCTAGTGATGTTATAGCCTAGTGAGAGTATTTCTTCACTTTTAATATGTGCTGTTAGCCATGTGATGGTAATGATTAAAATGCCAAGGATTGGTAATAATTACAATATCCAGGCATGGAGAGTATGTAGCTTGTTGTATACACTTCTTTCATTGATGTTAAATATTTTTAGCCCACATTGATTTGAAGAGTTATTTTGCGTGAGTTGAATGTTTTTGTGTAGTGAATTGAGGACAGATTTTTTGATGTAATGGTCTTGGGTTTGGAGTGATTTCTCCAGAAATTTTTAGAGGTGCTACAAATGCAGGCTGAATATGTTTTTTTTTTTTTTTTTTGTGGCTGAGCTTGTATTTGGGTGTTTCAGTTTTCTCTGGTTGCAGATGACGGGGTAGATGTAGGAGGTATTTACGTGACCTGGAGAGATTATGAAAGGTAATTATGTTTGAGATGGGGTGTTCTAAGGTGGAGGTTGGTAATATCTATTGTGCTGTGTGAAATCTGCGTTGATATGATGTTATATGTGACAGCATGAGGAGATGTGTAACAGTCATTAGTAGAAAAAATAGCAGTGAGTTATAGGACAGTAGCATAAACTTCAGTCTGCTATTGGTAGTTGTGCAGTTCCCAGGGAGGGGATTGGGGAAGGAAGAAGGACAGGTTAAGGGGAAGAAATATAGCAAGTAGTGAGCTGAATATAATGTGCTGACAAAGGATTGGCTGACTGCATGAAATGTGGTTTCTTGGCAGGACTTTACACTAAAAGAATTACAGGCCTAAAGCAGATGCCCTATGCTGACCATCTAAAATAACTCCAGTTATACTCTGTCGCATATCATCTACTCAGAGGCAATCTCTGCTTAACATACAAGGCCATGTCAAACCCAGAGCTGTTAGACATGCTACACTTAAAGAAATCCCAATCCTTCAGAGCCACACACTCCAGGGATCTAAACCTTGTCATCACAATGAAGAAAACATGCTGGAGGGATAGGTTCCTGACCCAGAGACTCCTCAGACTCTGGAATAGACTGCCCATACATGTCAAGCAGAACACCTCTTTGGCCCTCTTCTAAAGGAACCTTGACGATTGGTGGGAGATAGGAAATTCACCCCGGGGATCACTCCTGCTAGATAGGGGTCCAGGGAAGTAAATATTGTGGGAATAAATAGCCAGGGAATTGTTATGGCTAGACTTGTATAGGCCCTAGGGCTGATAGCCTAGTACCAACCTATGAACCTAAGTGGAGTTGATGTAGGTGGGGATTGGCATTAGGCAATTGGAGAGAAGGGAGTCCAAGCATAGGAACCATGAATGGAGTGGGGACCACCCTCACATTTGGAAGGTGGAACTAGAAACCATCAGTTTGAGTAGGACAGAGTACAGTAAGAGATATAACTGGTGTTGTGTTAAAAAGTAAGTAGTAAGTAGCAGTAAACAGAGACTGCAGCACAATGAATTAGAGGGATGCTAATAATGTGACAGTTTGGAAGATCTGTACTTAAGAGTTGGACTGATCAGCTTAGAAAAGGGATATAGAAAAGGTTTAGTTCTCAGACGGTATGTGTGGTTAAGAAGAGCACAGAGAGGGGATGAGAAAAGTTATCCGGGTCTGTATCATAAGTCCGAATGTTCATTTGTCCGAACGCCGAAACTTCAAACTGGGAAGTTCGAAATCTCAAAATAGCGAAGCAACAGAACACCAAATTTCTTCCCAGGGAAAAAATTTGGTGGGCCATTCCACGGCTTTGCTATTTCCTCCACTGTGGTGCAATCTCAAAGTTGGTATATTTAAGTAGGGGGGTGTGGGGGTGAAGCCCCGCACATAAGAAAGAGTTTGAAGTGTTCGTTTTTTTTTTTTTTGTTGTTTTGTGCCGGAACAGAGATTTTTTTCCCTGGGAAAAAATTGCTGTTCTGAGCGTTCAAACTTCTTGCTTATGACAGTTCGACTATGTGATATAGACCCAGTTATCTGTTCTTCAGAAATACTAGATTCAGTCGAGTCATTTCATGTGATGCTATGACTTGCTAGTGTGGGTGTGGGTGAGATCTAAGCTGAGGGTACTTCCAGTCATTTCAACAATATGTTTAGAAAAAGAAAAGCATATTGTTCAGCCCAGTACTGAATATGAGGCTGAAAGCAGTTAAGGAAGTATTACATGTAGGCTATGACAAAATTATGACAAGCCTTACATTCTGCACATAGGGTCACAGTACGGCCTACTGTGTGCCGATTCTGCACTAATTCTCTGTGTTCTTCCAGGTTTCTGTTCGTTATCAGATTCTGTTTAAGTATTTACCCTTAATTGGGATTGTGCTCTAATGGTTGCAGAATGGTCTATTGTCAGCAGATTCTGCTGTGATTTTTTTTTACATAATTGAAGGCTTCTGTGTACTATCATTTTGTAGAGATGGACCTTAATGATATTTCTATTTAAGTAGTTTCCCTTAAATTAGATTCTGGTCTTAATGGCATAGTATGTTCTACTGTAAAAATGGCTTATAATATTTAAAATTCAAAACAGAACATTTGACTTTCTCTGATCATTCACAACTAAGTTAGACAAATCTTTGATGACATCAGTAATTTGATCTGGTTGTTAATTTAGCCCTGATCTGACAAAGGAGAATGTTGTTAATGAACAGATACTGCAACTCTTTAAACTTCATTTTGAGAATGATTTAGATGAGAGTATGCAATCTGACATAAGATGGGTCATATTTAAAATTAATATTTTGCAGACATTGATTACTAAAGCTCTTATTGAAAAATAAAGTAAGGAGAATATAATTTAACTACAGGGGGCAATATAAATTAGATAGACTTGAAAAAAATATGATGAATCAAAATATTCAGTCATCGTGGTGCTTCAAAGATTTTTTTTTTTAATCCATGGTACAAATCAATGTTTGAAACATGGATGAATGCAAATAAGCACAGATCTGCTGCCTGGGTGATGTGGACCTTTCTCATGGGTGAAGCAGGCCTTGGTCTGTCTCATTCTTGGCCATTTGGCAGCCAGCACATATGATTTACAGTCGATCTATCACTTCATCATTCTTAGGCCTCCGCACATAACTTGTAGCCATTGCTTTCCACTTTACTACTCCAATATGAATGATGAAACTCTATTAACACAACTAGTAGTAATGTAGTGGGTATGACAGTCATTAACCCACACATTACATAGCAAGAATTTAAAGTAAGCTCATCTTTTCTTGGATAGTAATCAATTTAGAGATAATTTTGTAATGCGGGACTGTCTAGTAGCAAGACACTGAAAATCTGTAATTAACAGATATAATAAAGCCATACTAAGCATCTTATTATCATCAATCAAACATGGTTCTTTCATACTTTACAATGCTAGTGTTCATCATACCAGTCCATGCATCACAGATAGAAAGACATCTCCCAACATGCACACACACACACACACACACACACACACACACACACACACACACACACACACACACACACACACACACACACACACCATTAACTTAGTTTTAGCTACAATATGCAGTCCATCTTTTGGTTGAAATAAGTGTATACTGTTTTTTCATCTATGTGAGCCAAACAATGCAGTAGAACAATTCTATGAATCAAATCTCTCTACCGTGCAATTCTGTTGTTGGTGATATTTGATTATTTCCATGAGAGAGCACGTGACTAATTTGCATTTGCCACA
>NC_056743.1:1839631933-1839654433 GCF_019279795.1 Protopterus annectens | reverse complement strand
GAACCAGTAAGATACCTTTACCTAAAGCATTTCTTCAGGGTCTAAATAGAAGAGGGGATATCTTACTATCAAAGAATAGGAGAGAGTTGATTTTTTTGTGTGCATAGCCCAGGTAGAGTTGATAATTTAGGAAGGGTTCCAACCAAATGCCTAGATATTTCAGTGAAGTGACTTTTCAATAGGTTTTTTAAAATGATCAGTGATTTTTAGAGGCCTAGAGATAGAAGTGAACTTTTGTCTACTACCAAAAAAACATTGTTTTTATTTTAGAGACGTTTAGAAATAATTGATCATCATTGTCGCATTGAAATAAAGCCATGAAAATCAGCCTGAAGTTCAACTTCAAGAGAAGAGACAGAACGTTTGGAGTGGAATAGGACCATGCTATCAGTATTAATAAGGAGATGAAGACAGGATAAATCAAAAGAAAGGTTGCTATTGCAGACAGAAAAGAGGAGCGGTGCCAGAACAGATCCTTCAGGGACACCTTTCTGCAGAAGAAATTATATAGTTGTTCATGAAATGATATTAACTGAGAAGTGGTAGTTTTTGAACTAGGACAGTGTGCCATCACTAATGCCAATAATGATCTGATACAGATCACTAATGCCAATAATGATCTGATACAGAAGATTTTATCACAATAATAAGCAACAATGACTACATAATGCATTCTGATCATCACTCCAAATAAAGCAAACTGTTGGACCTGACAAATGTTAACTCCTTTGCAGTTGCTGGAGGCTATTATGAAAGCACAGCATCAAATGCATTACTAAAAATGCAATGTGTTTAGACTACAGTGCAATGAATAAAGTAAAACAATTAAAGACAATATACATACTCCAGCAGCTTTTGTTCAACAAGCCATAAGTCATACAAAAATCAGAAATCTTACTGCACACAAAATGCTAATTTTAGGCAGGGGGCTCATCTGTTTGCAGAATATCTACATCTCATTTTTGACATCCCCATGACTTCTTTCCATCATCAAGAATATGTGATCCCATCTGAATTCATTCAGTACAGGTCTGACCTATTGAAGAATGCCTAATAGTTTTGTATTGTTGGAGTATATACCTCCAGAGGCAGAGCCAGATTGTGAACAAATGGGTCCTAGGCAGAGCAATGAATAAAGACCCGCTAGGTATACAAATTCCATGAGAAATATGAGAAACAGTAAACATCGCTTCCCTTGAAATTCAAATTTAGTGGAACTGCATCTGGCAATCCATTAAACTACAGAAAAAAAAAAAAAACATGCTAAGATTCAAACTCAAATAGTATATATTAAGTGTGTGTGTGTGTGTGTGTGTGTGTGTGTGTGTGTGTGTGTGTGTGTGTGTGTGTGTGTGTGTGTGTGTGTGTGAGTCTTTCGGCTTTTCCTGGTTAGGGGTCATCACAGCGGAACTCCGGTCCGCTAATGATTGGTAGTAGATTTTTAGGTGCTGGCTTGCCGGGCCTAATGCACAACCTTCAACGAAGGAATGCCCATTCATGCATGTCGCCACACAGAAGACGCTCTAACTGAGAATCGAATGGGCAATGTCTAACTGTGAGGCGACAACGCTACTGCAGCACCATACAATAAGTACTAATTAACATCTATTTGAAGGATGCAGGAATTCAAAAGACAAATGTGTAATGCATTTGCTAACAGCCTGGGACAAATCATTGACCCAAGTGTCTGTTTTCAGGACAGCCCAGGAGTACTGTCTAGTTAAGTAACTTGGCAGAGTCACATAGAAGACAAACGATGGCTGAGAGAATCAAACCACGTACTACAGGAAGAAGCTCTTTAACAGCTCATAGCCTTATTCATCTGCACTGTGTTAGACTGCTGAAGTCTAAAAACGCTGTATTTCATGTGTGCCTTGAGAAAGCAAGCTATTCAGAGGTAAAATATTAACATTAAACACACAGGCTTCATGCTGTCAGTTTTTATTCACTGCTACATAGGAAACACACTGTCAACATTCAGCAAAATAAGGAAACTAAGGAACACATCCATAGAACATGCTTTGAGTAATGATTATATTGCTGAATACGTTCATTTTATTTTATTTATGTATATATTATATATATATATATATATATATATATATATATATATATATATATATATATACATATACATATACACACACACACACACACACACACACACACACACACACACACACACACACACACACACGCACACACGCACACACACACACACACACACACACACACACACACACACACACACACACATACACACACAAACCTCAGCTGTGTGGCTCATAAGAAAATGCTTACTGCTGCAGAAAAATCTTCTTCTTTCTTTCGGCTTTTCCCCAGTTAGGGGTCGCCACAGCGGAACTCCGCTCTGCTCATGATTGGCAGTGGATTTTTACGGTGCCAAGTTGCCAGCCTGATGCCCAACCTTCAACAAAGGCACGCCCATTCATGCTCACACCTACCTGCATGTCTTTAGCATCACTTAACCATGGGGAGGACATGCAGATTCCACACAGAAGGCGTTCCAGCCGAGAATTGAATGGGAGAACCTCTTGCTGTGAGGCGACAACGCTAACAGAAAAATAAAAAAAAAATCTCCATTCTACCAGAACTTCAAAATCTCACACACTAATTCCAGATGCCCAATTTCAAAATCTCACATGTTAATTTTGGAAGTCATGTGTATGCAGTTATTCCAGAGCACTCATAGCTAACAAGAAAATGCTTGCTGCTACAGCAGAAAAAAAAATCTGCCAGAACTTCAAAAACTCACATGATAATTTCAGATGCCAGAGTTCAAAATCTCACACACTACTTTTGAAAACAATACAAAATTGACTTAAAAAAGCTTACTACAGGATTCAATAAACTTCATGTAGGCTCAATGTAGAGCCTACAAGGAGTGCATCCATGTACATGACCAATATGTGCTGTGCTCTCAGCAATGCACAGTGCATATTAATGTTGCACAGCTCACCTAAGTGAGGTTTCATGATGTGTCCCAGTAGTGTTGGCTGTTAAACCTCATAGACCAACACAGATAATTAATCCATGTACAGAGAGCACCGATGGCCTGCATACCTCCCAACCTCTTAGAAAAAGAAATCCGTACAAATCCACTAAATCCAGTGGGGCAAAGCAAACAAATAGTGGCATCTTGCCCCTATAAATCTAAGAACTTGAAAAAAATATATCTTCTGAAGATTTTGAAGTCCTAAATGAAAACATCTGTCATTATTTAGTGCCGTCCATTCTGAATGATTATTGCACAACCACATATTTTATGAGGAACACTGCAAAAATACCAGCCAAACCCCTGGAAAGACTGCCAGAATTAGTATATCTGTATAGTTTGACTTTCCTCCAATTTTTTTTTTTTTTTTTTAATCTATGCCATGTTTGTGCAGTCCATTGCGACAATTTGCAATGCTTACCTCATTTGCACAAATAGACCACCCATGTATCAGATATGACCTAGACATCCAAAACTAGAAATTGGATGCTTTCAACTGTTATTGGTCAGCATTGCTGGGCATCGTACAAACCCAGTAAGCAGTGCTGCACTACGCACAAACAATCAACTTAATAAATAGTAAAATACAGACTACAAGTAATAAATCCTGTGGTAACAAGTGCAGTATGTTGGACTTGAGTGTAAATGGTCCTGGGTTCTAGTCTAGGGTATAAAAACTTTATTTATACTGATGTGACATTGCAGCTTATACAGATAAGGTGGCATTGTAATGAAATAATGGTGGAATAGTATTCATTTTAAGTTATTTTGGATACGTTTGAAAAAGGTGTGCACAGCTTTGCATTGCACAAACCAATGCATTTGTTTTACCATGTTTGCACAATGGTAAACAGTGTCCAGCTTTTTCAAATGTATTAAAATGTAGACAGTGCACATTCTCAGTAAGCACAACTGGTGGGAAATCAAACTATTTAATGGTGAATAGGTGAGAATTGCACCTTAGACATTTTGAGCTCAACCTTGTGCAGCTATGTCAGGTATTGGAGAGGGTGTGCATTTCAGAGTACAGTGCTCAGGTGTCCAGGAGTCCAAGGTCTTTATTAGGCTCCTGGTTAAGAATCATGGGCCCTGGATGTTGCAGGAGAACTAAGCCATCTCCCAGTATAAATCTGAGGGGAAGGGACATAGGCAAGTCTGGGCAGGCAAGTTGGGGAGGTGAGGAAGCATTTGCAGAAAGACAAGACATACAGGACAAGATACATGGTTGGTGAATGACACAAGAGGGGGTTGAACACCGTGGTTGGGTTGGGATAAGGAGCATCATAAACCTATGGATGTCAAGTTTTGTGACAATGAGAATTGATTCCTTACCCACCAGACTGTCATCACTGTCACCTCACTGCACTTATTTCCACGGTGTCTAACATCTATGTGTCCTTGTATTATTCAGGATGATGATGAAGTGCAATATCTCCACTTGGCATGGGCATACACCAATTGTGTGGCACACAATCCTATGCACCAAACCTGGCAGTTCAGCTCAGGTTATGAAATCACCCCCTCTGCCTCTGATCCCAGAGGGAACCACAGGCCTATCCTCTGGGACAGAACTACTTGAGAGTCCAAGTAGGGCAGAGGCAGTAGGAAGGGTATGCCAGACTGCAGCCCAGAAGTTCTGGACCTTGGTGCCATAGTCAGTGGAGGGAGTGTAGACAGACCATGGGGAACTGGCCTACCCTGCTGTGCTGTAGTAATAACATAAGTGCAATTAAAATTCCATAATGAAATAAAACATAGCACAAAATAATGGGCATAATAACATTAAATAATATAGTATGTAAACATATAATAAATTAATACAAAAATAATAAATAAAAGAATTACAAACACAATGAAAAATAATATGAATTGAAAAGGTATTTAACAGAAAATGCAACAGATAATTATACACAATAAACAAACCATGGGTAATAATAACAATTCAAATAAAAATAAAAGTATATGAAATACATAAAAAAAGAAACACAGAGGAGGGGGTGGGTTGAGAGAAAAAAGAAATAACATTAGTAACCACACAGATAATATATAAAAACTTCTACAGATAATGTACAATATTCTGATTCATTTTACTTTCAAAAATACAAAATGCTAATAAGTACCTTTATTACTTTGAATACTACCTTGTTGGTAACACAGACACTACAAAGTTCAGATCAGATCGCATCCAACAATCATTCTTGGGGGCATATATTGCACATATGCATGTTCCCTGTACACTGCTTACATCTGACAGCAGGCAATACGAGCCACAGCTGTAGAGGTCTGCACTTCTAATGCTATCATTATGAATACATAGCACCACTGTACTTTTATAGACAACAACCTAAAACAGTATTCTAAAGAACTGATTCTTAATATGGGGAGTGTGGTATTCAAACCCACAAGCAGTGTTTATTTTAATGCTGTACCTTTCCTTTGAAATACAGCATAATGCAAGCACTCTTTTCTTTTACAATTTATAGATACAGATTCAGTGTTATAATGATAACAATCTGCAGCATGCTTTTGTTGTCCCTGGTTTATAGGTCATACTTTACATTCCAATATTATGTCAGCGTAAACAAGTACAGTATCATTTGTAGATGTGGTTTTCTAAATTACCACCCTGTCTACTCTGTAATACCGGACTGTTGTTCTAGGTAACATTCTAATGCATGCTTGCTTTTGTTTTACAATGGGCAAAAAATGCATACTCAGTGTGATACAAGTTTGTACCGCAATAAGCTGAATTTACTCCTAATGCTAAAATAACGGTACTGTTTGGAAGCATCCATACCGCTTGCGTCTTGCATCCTTCTTATTCTTTCTTCATAGCTCCACACAATCAGTCATCGTTCTGCATTAGCTGTGGGAAAACTGAACACAACAGAATACCAATAAGAACACCAACAATGAATATATGCAGCTGCTACCTCCTACAAGCAGTGCCTGTAAGTTATACTTACACATCTGAGAAGTGCCATCATTCCTGCATTCCTCAGTCCAGTGGTTGACAGTATCTTTCTCATCCTGAGGTCTCTGTAATGATTCCTACACTGTTCGGCAGTGTGAGGGATACCAGTAACACTGGACAGATCCCGGGCCAAACTATTCCATACATCTGATTTGTAATCTGATCCATGACAGCCACAGACCATAATCACTCACTAGGAGTCCAACAAACACTCTGGACCTCTGCACACCCCACCTTTGAGACTGAAATTTCAAAACATCTCCCTGATCAGCAGCCATGTCCAATGCAGAGGAACACCAATAAATAATGACATTTTGCACCAATTCCAGTTATGACAGATACTGAGAACACACACTACTGGACTTTTGCAACATTTTAAAATGGTGAGCATTGCTCATGTTTGCATGATGGGAAACAATGAAATGAAGTTCATTAATACAGATATTATCATATCATTACACAACTGACAATATTACTGTGTCATGCATCAGTAAAATACTTAGGAAATGAGAAATACTAGGCAACTGGTATATCTCAGGGTGACTATAATGTGAGGTGGGACACCACTGAAAAAAGAGAGATGTCTGCTGTATTAGAACCATGGACCATATACATGGTAGTCCTACACTCACAGATGTTGTCAGTAGAAAGATTAAATAGTACATGTGTATGCTTAGTTACATTGGAATGTAATGCAAGGACACATTAGTACAATACAAGCTGTGATCCTTGTATCAGAGCCCAACACCATGTGAACTTTAGGCCAACACTTAACACCTACAGCCACAGGAGAATTTGCATGAAGCTCTACCGCATTAATATTTATTAAAAAAAACAGCAGATACAGCTCTGTAAAAAAGACTTTAATAAACAAAAAACTGGCATATAAACGCTTTAACTTTACCAGTTCGTTTTTGTTCCTTGGACTTCATCAGACTTCTTTTACACCCCATAACATCCTTTATAAAGTATTTCTTTAACCAATAAGATTCAATCTTTAATTATTCCATCAATAATTAAAAATAACTTGAATAAAAATGTCCCTCTCCACAATACAAAGCACCAGTTAAACATATAACCCTAAAATTATCTTAAAACTCTTAAAAAATATTTTATCTAAAAATAATGTATTTTATTAAAAAAGCTATAAAATGCATATAAAAAAGCTATTGAATGCTTATAAAAGAGCTGTCTAGTACTTAAAAAGGGATTATTTACCGATTAAAAGAGCTTAGATAAGGAAACCATTTAGATAATAAAAACATGTGCTAAAATAAAACTTATTAAAACAACTAAACTAGGTCATACCACTTTACAATCTGGCCGCCCTTAACTTTAAGACTGGGACTAGTGACAGTTTTTCATTCAACCTGGGGGTTTATTAGCTTCAAGAATCAACTGCCAAAATAACTCTTTATAATCTATCGTAATTTCCCTAAGTTCTCCCAATATAAACAAGAACAACTTTAATAACAAAAAAACCTGAACTTAGTGTTAACACAAATTTGAGTGTGATTAAATGACACATTTCTTTTGTTTTTGCTTCTAATATCATAGTAGTGCTCATAGATCCTAATCTTTAACTTCCTCTTTGTCTTTCCCACATAAAACCCTCTATAGACATCACATACAGTGAGATAAACCATCCCTATTGTGTTACAATTGGCAAATGTTCTACCAACTAGAAGCCTTCTCCTACTAGGTACATAAATATCCCTCCCTTCTAAAATATAGGGACAATAAGGGCAATTAACACATCTGTAGGAACCCACTTTCTTCTGACTCCTCAAAACCATATAGTTAGATGTTTGGTTCCTGTCTGCTACCTGGGTGGTCCACTTCTACATTTTGTGCACTGCCGCTGTGCATGCAAACCAGCTGTGCATAGCTGATGCCATTTGTGCTATGCACAGCAACATGCACACTCTAAATATTGAGATAAAACAAGTGAGAATAGGCAGACTATAAAATCAATGTATCACATACACTACAAGACTGTGCAACTGCACAAGAAATATCCTCGCACAGTTCTACAATTCAGTTCACCATCTGATGCACATACCAAACACAAGATGGGTGTCTTAACACATACACCTTTGTATCATGCAGCAATAGGCATCCGACACCATACCTCTCAACCAGTAGGGAATATGGACAACGGCACACTTAATGGGGGGACAAAGGCCTATAAATAGGGACACTCTTTAAATATTGCGCTTACATGCTTAGGAAGTGGCTAGAATAACAGGTTAGGGATCAGCATGACTGTTCTGAAGGATATGAAGTCTGAAACTCAAATGTGTGCCATCAGTCCCTGACCTCAGTCCTCAACAATTTTCCAGTGATTTGACAAACAACCACAACTGTATGAGAAATGGACCAAATATATGAGTCCATCATCTGGACTTTCTGCAAAAATCTGTACAGTTGAGAGTGTTGTGCAGCATACAATCAAACTGAAAATAATGTACAGTCACAATAAAATATTATGTTAACTATACATTTTGTGATATTTTTCACTTTTACTATACTGGACTAAATGATTACACACCCCATTACGATGTTTGCTTGCAAATATAGAACACTATTTTACATGTCTGTGTTTCATGGTCATTTGTCAGTTATCTGTCCAGTAGTCTGTGACATACAGTGTGTACACCATTCAGTATCATTGCATTTACAATTTTAAAGGATATTAACTGGGACTAATATGATATGCGGCTGCCAACTAAGGAAAGAAGGTTGGATGTCACAAACAAACATTGACTGTTTTTTAAAGGTGGGGGAGCAAAGATGTGTGTCTGCTATGGCACTAGCAAGACTGCATTGGTCTGGTTACCCTACATGTCTGGCATCCTGCCTGTTGTATGATTTAGTTATGGTTGAGAATTGTCATCTTTAATGCATCCCTAGTACAGATGTATAGTTGTGGCAGAGGATGCTTTTAGCCTCCTAGGAGATGAGACAGCATGCTATGGCTTGTCTCCTAGTCAATGCAAGGATTTACTGAGCAGGGTTATGTCTGCCTGCAACCACACCTGCTGCTGTTTCCTCCCATGGGTCATCAGTGGCCTGTGGCTGTGGTGACCTTGGCAATGTCAGTAGGATGTGTTCCCCATCACCTTGATGATCCTGCTGCAGCTGTTTCTACTGTATTAACTTGAGTAGCCTAGCACATACTATGAGCACTGAGGGACATGTCAGTGCATTGTAATGGTGCACTCAGCCAGAGGTATGTAGGTACTGGCACTGTGAGTGCAGTAACTGAAAAACATGCTCTATGGCATCACTGGTTGGACTGTGTGCCTCATTGTGGTGTTCCTCTTTGTGTGTGTGTGTGTGTGTGTGTGTGTGTGTGTGTGTGTGTGTGTGTGTGTGTGTGTGTGTGTGTGTGTGTGTGTGTGTGTGTGTGTGTGTGTGTGTGTGTGTGTGTGTGTGTGTGTGTTACCCCATCCATGAGTCTAGTGCACAGCATGCATCCACAGCTAAGTGAGCCTTAGAGATATCCCCCATAGCTCACATTTGCTGCAACTGGGGAATGTGGTACATATGGAATGGAAGTTGTGCTAACTGCAAGTGTTGCCAACACACACATTCCACATGATTCCCATGACATTACATATGACTTGGCAGGTATTCAAGTAGTAGACCTTATGGTTAATGTAGACTCTACCCTGTTCCGCAGGTGTTGTTCGCTTGTGTACATGATTGCAATGTGTGGCACACATTACTGGAAAGTAGTGCAATATATGTTACAGCTGTAGCATACTTGTGATCTTCTCCTCTGAACTTATGTTAACATATATGTGCCCTCTGCCATGTTGTTGCATAGCATGCAGGAATTTTTGGAAGATCCTGGATGCTGGTGCCTATGAAACACCAAGCATGTCCCCTGGTAGTCTGTTAAAGGTACATGTCACTAAGATACTAAGTTCAACACATACCTTATATTCCACTGGGATGGGTTCCCTGCATTTGGCTCTGTATCTGACTTAAGGCAGCCAGAGGTCCCACAGTTCCTCTACTGTGTTGTTGGCCTACAAAGACTTCACCCTCTCTGTCTATGGCTATTAACAGCAGCAGCATTGGTTTCAGCCTGTAGCATACACACATGTATGTAAAATGTAGCTTCTACTAACAATCTGTCAATGCTTACATTGTATCTGTACTCCACTATTTCCTCACTGCACATATAAGAAAGGGCATGGTGTCTACAGTGATGCCTTATATTTTGTCGAGTAGCTTCACAGAATTGGTTGATTATAATGGAATTCAGCACTGCATGCTGCAGTTAGCATCTCAAAGGCACAGACTAAGTCAGATGCAAACAATTACTAATGTACACTGTTATAAAAAGGCAAATGCATAGGTAGGCAAACCAATGGGGCTGAGAGTTGTTTCAGAATTCAAACTCAGTGACACATTTATATTGGAACAGTATATTTCAACAGAGGAGTATAGTACTCCATTAGGTATGTATCTATTTTGTTACCTAAATAATGCATATGTTGGAATGTTCTTAGGAATGATGTGAAGTAAATCAGTAAGCATTTGTTGGAACTTTACTCATGACATGGCCTTGTTTACCAGCCATTTGAGAGGTAGACAGGATGTAGAGTAAAACAAAGGTCTAAAGCTGTGTGATAACTATGCACACATGTTTCATGGATAGGTCCTTTGAGAGCACTTTTGAACTTGCACTGTTGTTTGGTTAGTGAATTTGTCCCTCAGCCTGTTATATTGTTTTTTTTTTTTTTTTGGAGAGCGATGGGTCTCTGCTATAGTACAAACTAGAATGGATTGTTGTGTTGGGATGTGACCATAAGTGAAAATCAGTTATAGCACAAACAAGGATATGCTCGTAATGCTACTCTCCTTGTTTTGTAACCCCCATGTTATTTGTTGACCACTATTGAATCTTGTAATCCAGTGGCGAGTACTGAGAGCCTTCCTGTACTGCCTTATCTGCACAGTTTATTTGTACTTATGTGATCCTTACATGTGCTATCATTACTTTGTCTTTCAGTAAACAATATGGCCGCACATCACAGGCCCCTGTTTTCTGAGGCAGAGAATGACCTCATCATTGAAGCAATAAGGCAACATCATGTTGTCCTGATGTCCAGGGGGTGGGCCAATATGTCTCAATGTGCAGCCCTGTGGGATGAAATGGTCCAAAATGTCAATGCAACTGGAAAACAAAATTATAGCTATGAGCAGGTGTGATACAGAGCCACAGATATGATTTATGCTGCAAGGAGACATGCTGCTGAAGCGGCACATGGTCGTCAGGTCACCGGCGGTGGGCCTGCAGCAGAAAAAACCTTCTCTGCTACTGAGGAATTCCTGGCAAACATTGCCACACAGCAAAGCCCCCAGCAGTCCATCAACCAGTATGTTCTGGATGTGGGTGCCACTCCTGCATCTCAGGAGGAGCTTCCAGGTAGGCTTTGTTAGGTCATCAGTAAAATACTATTGCATTCATTGTGTAATAGTATATATAGTTATAATATGTGTCAGGTTGTGAAAATGAAAAACAATTCCAGTGGCAACGAGGTACCTCAGTAACAACCACAGTTCAAATTCCAGCAAGAAAACAATACCAGTGCTCAGGCTCTGGTAATTTTATTGTAAAAACACAAGCGCTTTCACCATCAAGGCTTCTTCAGGTGTATGAAAGAAGATACAAACTTGATGGTGAAAGCGCTTGTGTTTTTACAATAAAATTACTTAGAGAGCCTGGAACCTTACCTTGGTATAGTTTTCTTGCTGAAATGTGTCAGGTTGTATTTAACATAGCTGCAGTTTTAAGGTCATTAAAAGTCAGCCACATTCTTGTTAACACTGCAGTTACTGTATATATTGATTATTAGAGGTATTACCCCCTGTTATACTGTTAAATGTGGTGCCATTGCCATTATTTCTTCCTTTATTTTTTTTTTCAGGACCATCAGGAATCCACAGATGTAGGCATCCTGTAGTTGGCAAGCCAAATACATTTAGTATGTAGAGATATTCCAACATATCTACTAAAGTGCCATCTCAGGTCTGCTGTATGAATTGCTGTACTGTCTGCATGACTGTCAACTGTACAGATATTTGCTGAATGTCCATATGTGTGACTCATACCTCGGGCCTGTATTTAAGATCATAGTGATTGAGTTGCAAACTATTGAAAGGTCATTAAAGACTGGAGACATAACACAGTGACAGAGATCTCACATACAGAGTGCATGCCCATCATAAATGTCATGGTCAAGCAATACCTGTTATTATCTCACCTTTTTAGGTTTGTAAGGCAATATGTCACAGTGGTACCCATTCTTAGGCCTTTGACAAGAGATTATTCATGGCTTTGTCCACATTCCTTGCTATAAGAGGTTGAGAGGTAAGACTGTCTGTAATAGTGGTAGCTGTGTAAATTGCTTAACATCTATTGCGGCATAGTAGTGCAGGTATTAATGTATTCCTGTCTTCCTTCCTTTTATCACAGGTGAACATCGAAGTGGTTCAGTATCCCCTATGCCATCTGATGCCAGTGTCTCATCAAACTATAATGATGATGGTCACCAAAGAGAGGCACAGCTGGGGGTTGCAGAGGATGATTCTGACACAGAAGTTGAAATCCAGTGACCCCCCCCCTCATTATCACCAGACACATCCAGTATGACTACGCATACCCAGTCATCCGAGGCCAGAGATATTGAACAGTTGGAGGTCAAGGACAATGACCAGGGAAGTGTGGCTACTACTGTGGCTTCATTGACTGTTGATACTGGCCATAGCTGGTGATGTGCCAGACATGCAGATTGATAGGGTTGCTTGGAGGAGGCATGCTGTACCTCCCCAACCTGTTGCTGGTGTCTCATCATGTGTCACTTAATGTATGTTTAGGGCCATCATGGAAGCACAGGCACATTCAGAAAGGAATTCCAGGAAAATGCTCAAGGTTATAGATGTAGCACACTCTTGACATCTGTGACTGCCTCCACCATGTTGTTGATTCCTTGGATCATTTAAATGACATGTTGGAACTGGATATGTCTGTGAGGGAGCACAATTTATCTGTCATGTAATGCACATTGCCTGTGATGGAATGTCTACTGGGAGCAAAGTGTCGATCTTGTGGGTGTAGGTGAGTAACTACATCTGCTGAGAGCAAATGTGGCTGTGCCCAATCATGCTCCCATGGTGGCAGTACATCCACTGCTCCAGCAGGGAGTGTGCTGTCCAAACACAGATGTAGCAGGCCTTGTCATTATGGTTTTGCATGTTCCCATGAAGGGAGCATGTCCTGCAAACATCGGTCACCTTCAGGTAGTAGCACAGCATCTGACCTTGGGTATGTAGGTGCCAGTTCATCTCCTGGCAGAACCTGTTCTCATGTTTGGGGAAGGACACGATGAACTGTCAGCTCCACCATGCATGACTCAAAACTGTCTGTCATACCAACATGTAGGGCTAGTACTGAGCTTGGCTGTGTTCATGCAGACACTCGCACGCCAATATCACACTTAACATTTACATGGTCCATCTTGCCTGCTTCCCTTGATTACTCACACACACACACACACACACACACACACACACACACACACACACACACACACACACACACACACACACACACACACACACACACACACTTGTCAGCCTTTTGTGTCAGCATAGCCCTCCTGCACCCCCACACAACTTCCTGTGCAAGGGATGATAACTGTGCCACATCCCTGTCATCCATCTTTTGGATTCAGGGATAATAAAGTTATGTGAAAACACTCTCCTTCTAATATAACACAATTGTATAATAAAGCTATGTGTCTGATGCACAGGGTGACTATCTATATTAATATGACATTATTACCTCCATTTGTGCTGTTCAGCTGATAATTATACCTGTCATTTAGATTGCACATAGCCATTTAGACAGTTGCTACCATAATGATTTATCTACTGTATAGTGAATGCTTTTGTAAGGGGTGTGAAGTCAGACAATTACATTGTCTCATTAATATATCTAACTTTCTCATTAAAGATTGTTTAGTACAAGCATATGGGTGCACATCCAAAGTCAACCCATCAGATTCAAAACTCAGGACTGTATGTCAGCAGTGAAGGCAAATCTCATCAGAATGGTAATACAGTATGATGTTCCTTTTTGTATGTACATCACCATAGCTTCCAGGGTTCAGAGGATTTGACTAGAGTATGGGCCTGATGGTGTTTAGAAGCATAGCCATCACATCACAATATAATATTCACAGGCAGATATAATGCATGGACATTTTTGTCTCGCAAAGACCACCAATGTCCAGGAGAAAAGCAGCAGTGATCAATGACAGATAACGTTTTCACATCAAGTCAACCAACCTGCCCTTCAACAGAGTAATGGAGGTGCTCTGACATGGATTTGAAGCTAATGTAGAGGAGTGACAACATTTGAGAGCTGTATCTGTCTCTACAGCAAGTCCTATGTATGTCATAATGCACATTGAGGTCCCTGGAACAGGTAACTGGCATCCCATATTACTTATGCAGCATGGTCATCCATTTTGGCCACAGATAGCCCTGTAAGATATACATAATCTGCATCAAAGCTATCCATATGATACTGCACACAGTGACAGCTATGTCAGTCTACCCACAGAAGACACATGTTGGAGATCCTCTGATGTTTTATTACTCAGACATGTCTGAGGTCTGTCAGGTTGGTGCACATGTCTGGTAGAATACATATCAAAGGGATTATATTTATTTGTACATCCAATGAGGGATGGGTATAGTAGATTGCTAACATATATTGCTGTTGATGTAATGCTGTTGCTAATCAGATGTAAGATGTAGAATATCTACCTCCCCACAGCAGACCCAGGTTGCCGTTGACATGTTTCAAGGTCTATCCATGAAGAAATAGGGAAGAGTGTACTCATTGTTATTTTATAATAAGCAGGAACATTTATTATTTCCACAGGGTATGCTGGTTCATTTCTGTGCAGTTCATGTAACTCCTATGGATAGATCAAGAGAGGTCATTGTGCCCCTCTACTTGTCACTCATCAGGCCCATAATTGAATACAATGCCCCTTTTGGCATGTACCTTACCCGACACCTGCAGCAACTGGAGAGACCCCAAAAGTACCTCACCAAGAGAATCATGGGCTACAAACAGATGTCCTATGCAGCTTGACTAAAGAAACTCCAGCTCTACTCAGTTGCTTACCGCCTACTCAGAGGCGATCTGTGCCTGACGTACAAAGCCATGTCAAACCCAGAATTAATGGACATGCTCCACCTCAAAAAATCCAAGTTCCTTAGAGCTACATGCTCCAGTGGCCTAAACCTCAGCACAAAAATAAATAGGACAAGCTGGAGGGGCAGATTCATTTCCCAGAGGCTCCCCTCACTCTGGAATAGAATCCCAATTCATGTTAGACATAGCCCCTTGCTCACCCTCTTCAAGCGAAATCTTGACGTGTGGATGGGAAATTGCAAATTCACCCCTGGGATCTCTGCTGTGTCCCTGTTAGACAGAGGTACAGTAAACTAATCTTAAAAGGGTACCTTCTGTGACTTACTCTACAGAGGCACAGTAGGCTAATCTAATAGGGAGGCAGAAGCCAAATACACTCTGGCTAGGCTTATAAATGCCTTACGGCAGATAGCCTAGTATCTACCTATGAACCTATGAACAGTCAGTAGTGTCACAGACCTTCTGTTTTGTTCATTATTTCTGAGACATATATGTCAAACATGAAGGGCCACAACACTGACACTTCTGCTACCACACAGTTGACATGTCTGCTGCTTGAAGTGAAGTCTTGCACTGTAACTGAATGTTGTCTGTGATATCATTTGCAAACCAACTGATAACACAGGATTTGATATTCACCTTGGTTAGTTTCCCACTGAGAACAAATGCTGGATTGTTTTGAAGGCCTTGGCCAAGTTGCAATAGGATGTGTGCACAGCTCTGACATTTTCTGTCTCTGGTTACAGTCTTGAATCCCACCAGGTTTTGCAGCCACAAGATACCATTGGGAACACGTAACTGAAACACATCTAGTATTTAGAGGTCATCTACTTCCCTGTGTGTGAGATGCATGCAGATTGTATCCATTCCCTTATGACGGAGGTTGCATAAACTTATGATTCTATAATTATGATTGTATTTTGTTTTTGGGTGGTTGGAAAATGGTCACTGTATTCCATTCATTGTGGAAAACAGCAGTATTCAGACTGTGATTGAATATGGTGCCTAGGGGAGTAGCTCACTGTTGAACACATGAAGAACACAGACCAAAATGGCATCTAGTCCCATGGTGACTGTGCTCCTAGTCTTGGTGAGGGTAGTGATAACTTTCTCATTTTAGATGCCACAGCTTGGAGGTGATGTTGCACACATGGTTTGTACTAGCTGTGGTGGTACCAGGGGGGACACTTTCAGCCAACCGTGTCTTCCAGCAGGTTTGGAAGTTACACTGGGTCAGTGTGTGAGCTACCATACACAATTTGATCCAAATACATCTGAGTTATATATATCAGTTTGCAGATGTACATAAAGAAAGCCTTCTGGTTATCCCTGGATATGTTGTTGTATAAAGTCTTTGCATGTTTGGTCTGTGTGGATTCTTGAAGGAGTCTTATTTGCATGCTTAGGCTGAGGAGATTGGCCTTCCATTCCTGTTTTTTCAGTGTTGCATTTGTAAACAGCAGCTTCTTTCACTTATTGTATTATGTAGTTATAGGATCTTTGAGCCTATCAGGCACAGCTGTGTATATACATTTCTGTAGATGTGTAGACAGGGCATTAGGGAGAAATGTACTATAGCTGTCAATGTCATTTGTGGAAACTGTGTCTTGGAAGTATTTTAGACCATCCCTTAGGAGTGTGCAGTTACCATGGATGATGATTATCAACCTGACTCCTCCTTTGGGGAGTTCAGTAGCTATATCTACTTCGGAACGTACCACCTTATGGTTGGATTAACAGTGCAGGCACTACACGTGCTGTTACATTGTTCACTCATATTGTTGAGGTACAGATCTAGAATATGCAATAGCCTTATGAGATGTTGCACTCTTTCTTCCATGGCATTTCAGTCCGCAAACTCCAGGTAATATTGTGCAGGTGAGTTTGCTGTCCTATAATTATCCTGATCAATGGATATATACTTTCACTCACCCCTGCCTGGGTTGGTTTGCTCTACTTCAGTTGTTCCATGTAGTAATATATAAGCTGTGTGACCTTCTGTATTTATGGATGGTGATAACATGAAGGGGTTTCCTATCCACAGTAGGACATAGAATAACTCCATATAGTTATCTTCTCTAAACAGTCTTGAGGTGTACTAATCTTCAATGTAAACAGATACGACACCTCTTGTGGTGCACATAACTTCCATTTGCTGCATGGATGTTTGGAAGGCATTGTAGCCTTGCAAGGGCAAAGTACATAGAGCAGCCTTGAATTGTGTTTCTATGACTGCACAGACATCAACATCTTCACTGCAAAGGGTATATACAGAGAGTGCAGATTAAGATGTGAACTCCTAGGTTTTAAAAGCATGGCCCTCACTTTGTTGTAGTTGTACATTTTGACACTGGTTATTCTGCTTTTATGACCTTGTCTAATAAAGGGACTAGGGTACAGTCAAGTGACTTAAGTCTGGCAAAGTAGTGTGCTCTATCCACCATGTCATCCCAACTTACAGGTACTGTAACTATGACACCAGAAACTTAGGCAAGTTCAGTGACACTGTTGTTCTTTATATAGTGGTATCATCCTAGGTGAGGGTATAATGCTGCTCAAACATATTGGCATACTTGGTGGGGTCCCATTTTTAGATAACTCAGTCATGTCTGTGTTTATATATTTCATATAGTCACATCTCAAGTTGTAAATACCAAGATTAAGTATGCTGGAATAAGAGTGGCACTTGTTGTTCAGAGACTTGATTGCATGTGTGCTGTGATAACTATGTCTGCCACACAGATAACACTAAACATATCCTCATTTCAGCTGTTGAGTGGGACATCTGTACATCTCACTATACAGTCAATTATTATGAAAACATTTGGGATACATGACCACTGCCTTGATCACTTCTACTTTCTTTAATTTCTCCAAATCTGGGTTTCTAATACCATGATGGGAATGGACCGCTTTCCTAAGTCAAAGTGTGATTAAAGTTCATGAAATTAGTAATTAGTATTGTTTCAATCTTTGATGTCAGCCAAAAGTGCTCTTCGCAGCACCTGCTATTTGCCCAATAATGACACCTTCTGCAATTTGTATGACGTTACATGTATTAGTAACATATCTAAATATGATTGAAGATTCTTTTTTATAAGAACCATTGTTCCTACTACTATTGGAACTGTCTGAGTATCTTTCTTACACATTGCTCTTGTTTCTACCTGCAAATCCTGATATATGACTTTGTGTCTCTCTGTACGCAAGACATTGTAGTCACTGGGTGTGGTGATTTCAATGATCGATGCTACTTTTGTCTTCTTTTCATGGACCACTATATCCGGTTTTCTCACATCTATCTTTTGAACTGTTGGTAATGGGTGATCCCATGTGATGTAGACATCATCATTTTCGATGATGCTTTGTTGCTCATGTTTTCAGTGTTTTTCAACCACTTCAGTACCGTAATGCTTGCACAATCCCCAGTGTAAAATTCTTGCCACATTATTATGCCTTACAGTATACAGTCCTTCTGCCATTTGTATGTCACAACCAGCAACGAGGTGTGCAACGGCTTCCAGTTCTGTTTTACAAATCCTACATTTGTCTGTTTCTCCCCCATGTTCAATGGACTTTGTAAACCAATCTGTACGTAGCCCATTATCTCGGACTGCCAATATTATCCTTTCATCTCTTGGTTTGAATTCGCCTTTCCTTAATCATTCCTGCACTCGATACAGATCAACGTGCGGTTCTTGGAGAAGTTTTCTATACTTGCAATGATATTTATGCATTTTCCACATTTCCTGCCTTCTCTTCTGATCCTTCACCTTATATTCTTTCTTTTGTTTTTTGGCACATTCAGTTGCTACCTGATTTTTATCTACTTCTGGTTTGGTTTCCATTCCTGCTTGATGCCGACATGCTTCAGCCAGACTAGGTAGGGAAGTTATCTTAGATTTATTTTCCTCATGTTTCAAAACTTTCACTATGTTTGGGTCTTGTGAGGTCAGCAGATATGTGTGCAGTCCCACAGTTGCAGATCTATAAATGAAATCAATTTCAAGGAGGCCCATACCTTCTTTGGAACGGGGAATATATAATCTTGGTATGCACTGATTTTTATAAATCATTTGGTGAGCATGAAGCATCCTTCTTGTTTTTCTGTTTAATCTATCCAACACATTTTGGGCCTATTCAATCACTCCAAAACTAGGACAGGAAGAGCAAATTGGTTTATAGCTTAAAATTTGTTCCTAGATGTCAAAGCTGTTTTCAGGATTAATTTAAGTCTCCTAAAATATTCCTTACTAAGTTTTATTTGCATTTGTTCATGTTTTATTGTTGATCCTTCATTGACTCCCAAATAGTTATGCATTACCTCTTGCTCAAGTTCTTTTATATCACATTCTTGTCCAAAACTGATGTTTTCTTAGTGCTGCAGTTTTCTTACTTTAAAGGTTGCTTTTGCACATTTATTAAGACAAAATGACTTTCTTATATCATCTGAAAAAGTTTTGACAACTTCCAGTTGTGCTTTCAGTTCCTCATCTGATGAGCTATACAGTTTAAATAATTAAAAAGAGAATATGAGACGTCTTTACATTTTGTTGTTTTCTAGGAGCCAAATTATAGCCATGGCCTAAGCTGTTAAGTAACTAGCTTAATGGGTTAAGGGCAAAGCAGAATAGCAGCTGTGACAGAGAGTCACTCTGGAATATCCCCTTTGAATTTTTATCCCTGGAATAATAATTTGTCATTAATCATGGCTTAATTGCAAAGTGGTTTCATGGCCACTGTAACGTAGTCATTCAGTATAGGGTGCATCTTATACACATTTAAATACTCTTTAATCCATGAATGTGGGAAACTATCACTGCCTTGAACACTTCTGTGTTGAGACAGTGGTGATATGTCTGATGTGTAATGCCTGTTTGCCACCTGATTGTATTTAGGATGTGTCTGCTGTTTAGGTTGGTTTGTGAGGAGTACCTCTGTATATGATGGTTTGTATTGGGTGCATATTATGAGGAGGAGTCAAGGTGTGTGAGTAGACAACCTTTCTAGTGTTACTCCTCTGGAAGCTAGAGAGCACTGAATCCAGACTCCTACTATATGTGGATCACTTGAAATGTGTACTTCAGTGATGTAGGGAATACAGGCTATTCAGTGTGCATGAGGCATTATCTGCACTGAGTCCAAAACTCATGTCAGCTAATGATAGTTGATAATGGAAGGTTTGAACCTAGTATCTGCATAGCGAATGCAAAAAGGAGGGTTATATGTGACCTGACTGCTATTTTCAGGTGAATAGTCTATGGTGTGTACATTACGAGGTTCTACATAAGGTGGATCAATGCCTTTGCTATTGATAGGTAAGTGGGTAAATTGCTGCTTGTTATGCAGCAGAAGTTCTGACTGATAGATTTGCTCTGCTACATAGCAGCAGCCAATTGTATTTGAAAGCAAGTGCATTGATATTTCTGCATCTATGAAGGCAAAGTGTTACAGCCTCTGTGCACAATACAGAGCAGGTAATACAAAAACAGACTGTTAAAGCCCAAATTGAGTCCAGGCACAGTAACCGTCAATAAGATATTCCTACTGTACACTCATGACACAAGTGCAGAGATGGGATTTTTTCCAAACAGAGATGTCATCTACTTCTACCTATTCTTTTGGATAGCACCATTAGGGCTCACCACAACAGATGTTCTGCTTTCATATCTACCCATCCTCAGCATCTTGCTCTGTCACACCAACCACCTGCATGTCCTCTGTCACCACATCCATACACCCTATCTTATGCCTTCCTATTTTCCTCTTAACTGGCAGTTCCATCTCCCAATATATTCAGTATCCCTCCTCAGCATATGTCCAAACCAATACAATCTCAGCACTCTGTCTTCATCTCCAAACTGTACAACCTGAGCTGACACTGAAATATCTGGTTAATACTCCTGTTCATCCTTGGCCTACATAATGTAAACTGTAACATCTGGTACTTTGCCAACACCTGTTATCGCTCCTGCCTTTTTTTCAATGGGACCATCTACAACCCATATAGCATAGCTGGTCTCACTATCATCTTGTAGACTCTCCATGTTAGTGTTGTTGGCGGCTGTCTGTCAAAGATCACTCCTGACTCTCTTCTTCATCCATCTACCCTGCATGTTCTCTCTTCTACACCTGTCTTCTACACTCACCATTATTCTGAACTGTTGATCCAGAGTACTTCACATCACATGCCTTTGCCAACTGTAGTCCCTGGATTCTAACCATATCCTCCCTCTTATTCACACACATATATTCTGTCTCAGTCCTGCTGACCTTCATTCCTGTCCTCTGTAAAGCATATCTCCACGTCCCCAGGGTTTCATACACCTGTACCCTACTCAGTACAGACCACAATATCTGCAAAAAGCATAGTCCATGGGGATTCCTATGTGATCTATTATGTCAACCTGTCCATCACCATTGCAAATAGATGTCATGATGCTTATGCATGCAATATCAGTAATGCCACTGTTGTCCATCTTATATAGGATGAGGTGACATCTACCCATCTGTTAGGCCAGTGTGTGACCATGGCCTAATGTGACATATACATATCCAATAATCTGATATAGCTCATGACTTCAGCAATGTCTGTAGAACACAAAAGGACAGTACACCCTTAGGCTGCTGTAAAATGCTCTGTGTGACATCAACCAACAGATCAAGCACTCTTGACTGCAGTGAGACTAGAACCCCTACTGATCTAAGTTTATAGACTACAGATCAGGGTACTTTAATTCACACACCACAGCACAAGTCTGAGTTTAGCAGGCCTGTGACAAAGGGAAATTCTTCCAGCCCAGCTAGCTGGAATTTTGTAAATAATGGTATATCATCTGTTAATATTGATATTAACAAATGACATACCATTATTTGCAAAATGACTCATTTGCTTGTCTTACAAATGTATTACAACTGTTTGTAAGGAGACAGGATGTCTAGAACTAGGGTGCGTTCTGTATTGTTTTATAAGTATTCTATTGTTCCATGTCTTCCATCAGTTGCAAAGATCTGAGAGATATGCATTTTTCACAGGGAGACGCTAAAATGGTGGCAGATTTTAGCAATGGGGGTTTTTACCTGGGATAGACATATGACAAAACTGATGTCATCTTGCAAGTATCCGAGCAGCAATATTTCAGATATTAATTTAAGAACTCTCTTGGAGAGAGAGAGAGGGGGGGGGGCATTTTGTATTTTGTCCTTGACCTTGCAAGAACATCCACTCACCATTTCTACTTCCTTGTTCTATAAGTACATTTT
>NC_056743.1:1839571933-1839629433 GCF_019279795.1 Protopterus annectens | reverse complement strand
TATATCTATATATATATATATATATATATATATATATATATATATATATATCTATATATATCTATATATATATCTATATATATATATATATATATATATATATATATATATATATATATATATATATATATATATATAGGAAGAGAGAGAGAGAGAGAGACTGCTATAATGTGAGAAGCATCAGATTTGTGCCATGGTTAACTAAGTGTTCACGCGTGTGCCTTTGCCTTTTTTATACTGCTTGCATGTTAAACATGAGGAGCATTGCTCATGTCCGAGTCTTACTATTATGTAATATATACCTGCTACTACTGCCCACTCTTATCTTTACTCCAGGCCAGGGCTTCCCGATTACTAACGGCACTGATCAAATGTATCCAGCGTCTGTGTTTGGCGGTCAGATATAAATCCTATTTCCTCTTTCACTGTCTTTGCACTACTGCTCTCCATGCAAATCAGCTAAGCCATATCAAAAAGGTTTTAAACATGCAGTGCATCATGCAAATGTGGAATTAAGACAAGACACAGTTGATAACAGTATGGGACACAGAGTCACAGTCTGTAAAACTTAACCTATTGCTAGTACACATCCAAAACCTCTACTTATGTCAGGATGCTAACCCTCAAAAGCATTACAGCTTTATCCGACAGGATAGCTGCCTTAGCCTTTTTGGCCACAAAAGCAGCTTACCAGAACAGGAGTCATTCATCACACAATCACTGCTATACATGAGTTACCTAACAGATACAATGTATAATCAAATCTACAGTATTCTCCTGGAAATGTGGGGGATAATAATTGTGACAAACACCCGTTTACCATGGGTTTGGGGGTAGCATAGATCAGTTAGTGTTATGGCGGTTAGAAGGGGAACCCTGTTTAGGGGGATGGGGGAATATCCACATCTACTGTTAGGTTACAGACAATAATGTAATGTAATGTAATGTGTAGCCTCACTTTCTAACTTCTGCCTTCAATGATGTACCAGTAATCAGCTGCAGTAAGACTCTATGAAGGTTTCATGCATGAGGCCTACTAATTACAAAAAGTAGTAAAATTGTATCAGTAGTCACATTCTACTTAATTTTCTGTGCAAGTACACTACTATTTACTTGCATACTGTACCAAGTTCATCGATACAAAGGATAAGTCATACTACTCTACAAAACTACAGTGTAGGTTAAGGACCTACCTTGCAAATACAGCGGTTGATGCAACTATAGCTCAGGGCTGACTCTGTCTGATGCAAGCAGTACACAGCTAATACATGGATAGATACAGATGGTGTGAGTTGCCTGGCATTATTTTTAATGTATGTATGTGAGTAGGAGAAAGGTATTAGTCCCTAGGTCCCCAAGTGGTCAGTGAATGTGCTATGCATTGTCTCTTAGCCAAACCAAGGCATACTGAGCATGCCTACATGTGCCTACAGGGACAGCAGTGGGGGGTTCCTCCTCTGAGTACATCTATGACGGTGACCTAGGAGATGGTGGGGAGATGTGTGCTCCTTCCACTTGTTGATCCTACTGCTGTTTCGGCAGGATCAGATTGTGGAGCATAGCACATACTGTGAATATTTGCTTACATGTGCATGGAATATGCTACAAGGCTCCACAATATATATCTAGGCACTCAAACCGTGACTTCAGAAGCCCAAACACTCATCCTCTGAGGCTCCTAGTTTGTTCATGTGCCTCATTATGGTGCTCTTCCGTGGATGTGTGTGCATTTCTGATGGTTGTCATCATCCACGGTTCCAGGGCATAGCCAGCATCCTCCAGGAAATGGCTCTGTGGGATGCCCCCCCAGCAAACATCTGGTGCAGCTGTGATGTGTGCCAGACATGGGAGTGGTGATAACTGCAAGGGTTGCCAGCACACACATTCAAGATAATCCCCTGGGCATTGCACACAACTTGGCAGCTGAAGGCATGGTATCCCTTGCAGTTAATGTAGATTCTACCCTGCTCGTGAGGTGGTGCCTTGATGTGTACATCAGTGCAATTTATGGCACCCAGTACTTCATGGTATTGTACTACATAGTAGAACCATTGCACATTGCTGACCTTCTCCTCAGGAAAAAGGGGAAATGGTATATGCTTGCATGTGGTAGTATAGCTTCCAGGAACTGATGGAGTATCCTAGATGCTGATGCCTGTGACACTGCCATTATGTCCCCAGTTTGTATTTGCAAAGTACCTGTAGCTAATATCCTAAGGGCTACACGTACCTTAGTTTCCACTGGGATGGGTTCCCCTCAGTTGGTTCTAGTGGTTCTGGCTCTGAGTAGAGGGCAGCAGAGCTCACAGAATTATTGTAATATGTCCCTGTCCACTCTGTTGTGCTTTATAATCTCCAGCTCGTTTAGCACCTGGTAGGTCACCCTGGGCCTGAACACTCTTCTCCTTCTTAGCCTAGGCTCATTGTCAGAAGCACCAGCAGCATTTACTTCAGCCTCTAGCAGATGCAGATGTAGAATAGCTACATCAGCCCCTTGCATTGTCTCAGCTGAAATTTACAAGTCTTTACTCTATTGGTCTTGAAGTATTGATGGAAAATCAGAATGTAGGCTGTATGCATACCTTAGGTCCACCATGTGGGATGGCTAATTAAAATGGAATTTACCTGCTTAGGATATAACTGGCACACAGCAGAGTATAACTGTGCATAACTAAAGCATGTAAAAATTTTACATTTTCATCCCTGTTGTCATGCAATGTACACTAAACACCAGTTACTCTTAAATTCTATAAGATGCTATGTCAGAACAGTATGATAAAAGTTGCCATACCCTGTAGTTGAACCCAGGACCATCTGCACTCCAGTGCAATCCTTAACAGCTGTTGTCATGGGAGTAATTATGTAAAATCCCATAAATGGTGGACATTAACAGACTGCACCCTCTCTTACTGGGTTTGCCTGATGCCAAGCAGTGCTCAGTAATATTGCCTGAATGCATCCATTTTCTATTTTTGGATGTCTAGCTCATGTCTGATACATGGGTGGTCTGGTTGTGCAAACAAGGTATGCATCACTAAAATCATTTGCACCAAGTATCACACTGTGCAAACAAACTCAATACACTCAAAAAAGAGTTACATGACACCCCCCCGATGTCGACATCCATGAGAAACATAAACGCTATGTAGGAGCTTACACAAAGTGAACATACCTATACAGTTTGTTATTTGCACTCATTTGCATAATAACCATGCTGATAGGCTGAAATCTACATGGTTTTTAGCTGTGTAAGCTGGGTAACAGTACAGGAGCATGATTTTAAAGACATAAAGCAGGGTATTAATCTACCTATTGTGACACTTCATTATATTTCTCTTTTCAGTGACGGTTCTGTTATTCATATTTAAAACCTTTTGCGGCAAGTGGTACACTGCGCGAACATGTGGTAAAAAAATATTTTAAATGTATACCAATATGACACTCTCCCCTTTTGCTTTCGGACATCCACAGTGTATACATCATCCATTATATGTGCGTTGTTACCTTTTCATGGGCCTTCTGTCCTTATTCTTGGACTTTTACATGCCCTTTCTTCTGTGTAGACTCCTGTATATGGACAATTTCTGCCTACACTACTAACATGGTCATGGAGTCTACACAGATGTGTTTTAAGGTTGTTGGATTGCTCCACCATGTTATTTCACTTCATTAGTATTCATTTCAGCTACTTGTGTTGAAATTTGCATCCCACTACTGCCTTCCATGCAAATCAGCTAAGCCATATCAAAAAGGTTTTAAACATGCAGTGCATCATGCAAATGTGGAATTAAGACTTGACAAAGTTGATAACAGTATGGGACACAGAGTCACAGTCTGTAAAACTCAACCTATTCCTAGTACACATCCAAAACCTCGACTTATGTCAGGATGCTAACCCTCAAAAGCATTAAAGCTTTATCCGACAGGATAGCTGCCTTAGCCTTTTTGGCCACAAAAGCAGCTTGCCAGAACAGGAGTCATTCATCACACAATCACTGCTATACATGAGTTACCTAACAGATACAATGTATAATCAAATCTACAGTATTCTCCTGGAAATGTGGGGGATAATAATTGTGACAAACACCCGTTTACCATGGGTTTGGGGGTAGCATAGATCAGTTAGTGTTATGGCGGTTAGAAGGGGACCCCTGTTTAGGGGGGTGGGGGAATATCCACATCTACTGTTAGGTTACAGACAATAATGTAATATAATGTAATGTGTAGCCTCACTTTCTAACTTCTGCCTTCAATGATGTACCAGTAATCAGCTGCAGTAAGACTCTATGAAGGTTTCATGCATGAGGCCTACTAATTACAAATAGTAGTAAAATTGTATCAGTAGTCACATTCTACTTAATTTTCTGTGCAAGTACACCACTATTTACTTGCATACTGTACCAAGTTCATCGATACAAAGGATAAATCATACTACTCTACAAGACTACAGTGTAGGTTAAGGACCTACCTTGCAAATACAGCAGTTGATGCAACTATAGCTCAGGGCTGACTCTGTCTGATGCAAGCAGTACACAGCTAATACATGGATAGATACTGGTGGTGTGAGTTGCCTGGCATTATTTTTAATGTATGTATGTGAGTAGGAGAAAGGTATTAGTCCCTAGGTCCCCAAGTGGTCAGTGAATGTGCTATGCATTGTCTCTTAGCCAAACCAAGGCATACTGAGCATGCCTACATGTGCCTACAGGGACAGCGGTGGGGGGTTCCTCCTTCGAGTCCATCTATGATGGTGACCTAGGAGATGGTGGGGAGATGTGTGCTCCTTCCACTTGTTGATCCTACTGCAGCTGTTTTGGCAGGATCAGATTGTGGAGCATAGCACATACTGTGAATATTTGTTTACATGTGTATGGAATATGCTACAAGGCTCCACAAGTTATATCTAGGCACTCAAACCGTGACTTCAGAAGCCCAAACACTCATCCTCTGAGGCTCCTAGTTTGTTCATGTGCCTCATTATGGTGCTCTTCCGTGGATGTGTGTGCATTTCTGATGGTTGTCATCATCCACGGTTCCAGGGCATAGCTAGCATCCTCCAGGAAATGGCTCCGCGGGATGCCCCCCCCAGCAAACATCTGGTGCAGCTGTGATGTATGCCAGATATGGGAGTGGTGATAACTGCAAGGGTTGCCAGCACACACATTCAAGATAATCCCCTGGGCATTGCACACAACTTGGAAACTGATGGCATGGTATCCCTTGCATTTAATGTAGATTCTACCCTGCTCGTGAGGTGGTGCCTTGATGTGTACATCAGTGCAATCTATGCACCCAGTACTTCACGGTATTGTACTACATAGTAGAACCATTGCACATTGCTGACCTTCTCCTCAGGAGAAAGGGGAAATGGTATGTGCTTGCATGTGGTAGCATAGCTTCCAGGAACTGATGGAGTATCCTAGATGCTGATGCCTGTGACACTGCCATTATGTCCCCAGTTTGTATTTGCAAAGTACCTGTAGCTAATATCCTAAGGGCTACACGTACCTTAGTTTCCACTGGGATGGGTTCCCCTCAGTTGGTTCTGGTGGTTCTGGCTCTGAGTAGAGGGCAGCAGAGCTCACAGAATTATTGTAATATGTCCCTGTCCACTCTGTTGTGCTTTATAATCTCCAGCTCGTTTAGCACCTGGTAGGTCACCCTGGGCCTGAACACTCTTCTCCTTCTCAGCCTAGGCTCATTGTCAGAAGCACCAGCAGCATTTACTCCAGCCTCTAGCAGATGCAGATGTAGAATAGCTGCAGCAGCCCCTTGCATTGTCTCAGCTGAAATTTACAAGTCTTTACTCTATTGATCTTGAAGTATTGATGGAAAATCAGAATGTAGGCTGTATGCATACCTTAGGTCCACCATGTGGGATGGCTAATTAAAATGGAATTTACCTGCTTAGGATATAACTGGCACACAGCAGAGTATAACTGTGCATAACTAAAGCATGTAAAAATTTTACATTTTCATCCCTGTTGTCATGCAATGTACAGAAAACACCAGTTATTCTTGAATTCAATAAGCTGCTATGTCAGAACAGTATGATAAAAGTTGCCATACCCTGTAGTTGAACCCAGGACCATCTGCACTCCAGTGCAATCCTTAACAGCTGTTGTCATGGGAGTAATTATGTAAAATCCCATAAATGGTGGACATTAACAGACTGCACCCTCTCTTACTGGGTTTGCCTGATGCCAAGCAGTGCTCAGTAATATTGCCTGAATGCATCCATTTTCTATTTTTGGATGTCTAGCTCATGTCTGATACATGGGTGGTCTGTTTGTGCAAACAAGGTATGCATCACCAAAATTATTTGCACCAAGTACCACACTGTGCAAACACACTCAATACACTCAAAAAAGAGAACAAAGTTACATGACACCCCCCGATGTCGACATCCATGAGAAACATAAACGCTATGTAGGAGCTTACACAAAGTGAACATACCTATACAGTTTGTTATTTGCACTCATTTGCATAATAACCATGCTGATAGGCTGAAATCTACATGTTTTTTAGCTGTGTAAGCTGGGTAACAGTACAGGAGCATGATTTTAAAGACATAAAGCAGGGTATTAATCTACCTATTGTGACACTTCATTATATTCCTCTTTTCAGTGACGGTTCTGTTATTCGTATTTAAAACCTTTTGCAGCAAGTGGTACACTGCGCGAACATGTGGTAAATAAAATATTTTAAATGTATACCAATATGACACTCTCCCCTTTTGCTTTCGGACATCCACAGTGTATACATCATCCATTATATGTGCGTTGTTACCTTTTCATGGGCCTTCTGTCCTTATTCTAGGACTTTTCATGCCCTTTCTTCTGTGTAGACTCCTGTACATGGACAATTTCTGCCTACACTACTAACATGGTCATGGAGTCTACACAGATGTGTTTTAAGGTTGTTGGATTATGACTCCTGTACATGGACAATTTCTGCCTACACTACTAACATGGTCATGGAGTCTACACAGATGTGTTTTAAGGTTGTTGGATTGCTACACCATGTTATTTCACTTCATTAGTATTCATTTCAGCTACTTGTGTTGAAATTTGCATTCCATGAAATTTTCCAGTATAGAGTGCACGTGATTGCACACTGCTACACAGAGTTTACTCAATCGAAAACTCACTGAAGTCCATGTTTGCATTGCACCATGATGTGCACATGGAAAAATTGACCATGTAAGCTTTATTGAATTTGGACCTTAATGTCAGAGGGTTGGGCCTCCATGACAACACCTGGTCTTCAACAGCTGCTCTGGTCACCTAATGCTGGATCCAGCCCTGGGTGCATGTGCAGCTTTCCTATGAGGTGAACAGCTTTACAATCATTTTGAGACATTATTGAAACAGTTGGCCTGGTTTCCAGCTCCATTTTTACTTTATGGATGTTTCTGTTTGATGTAAACCACATTGCCTGTTTGTCTCACTTATGCTAATTAAATCTAGACTGACAATTACATGTTCACTATCATTGTTACAACATTATGTATATTCTTGTTTTCCTGGGGTACTTCTTATCTTTCACTTTACAATTCATTCTATGGAGCAAAGTGCAAAGCATAACCAATCAACATCAGTGCACATCAGTCTGAAGAAAAATAAATCAATGATCAAACATGGATGTAACTCTTAGTAGTATGCAACAAATCTTTTTAGATCTTAATAATTATTCATCATTTGGTGCTAGAAATCAAGCTAAGTACTTCTGTTGACATTGAAACTAATTAGCTGAAGTCCTTACCTCAGAAATTTAAAGAATGTAAATGAAGATCACTATGTGAGTGCTATTCATGGAATTAAGCCCATTTCAGAATCCTTGTAAATCTTTCCTACATATAATGTATGCATTTTGACAGTATATAGCCTGTTTTAACTACATCAGTCACTCATTTACTTAATATTTACAAAATACTTTTTTTATCTACAGAACAGTTTGGAAGAGCCTAAGATCAAGACAAATGAAAAGACCACAGAGGGAGTAGACAAAGTTTGAATTCATGGTGGAGGAGAAGACATGAGAGCGATATTTGGATGTGTCATTTAACTTCTATGCAGATATTGTTGAAATGGATGTATTATTTTTTATGTTTATTAATGCTTATATTTTTATACACAGCTAGTTTAAAGTACTGCAACAGTTTTATGTATGTATTTTATTTATTAGCTAAGAAGAAAAGCTTGACTTTGTTAGAGCTTATTACTGTTTAGTAAACAGATGACAAATGGGAAGGTGATCATTTTACCTTGAGAAAAAGTTAGGTATTCTGTAGGAGGTAAGTCTGCTGAAAAGGAATGCATTAACTTGTCAAAAGCACAGCACTCCTGTATGAATAACTTTTATCTAATTACTCCTTACAGACTTGGAAGTGTGTTAATGTATTATCAAAAGTTGAGAAAGCTTTGCTGTTTGTATGAAGTTGTTGTTGTCTTTCGGCTTTTCCCGGTTAGGGGGCCGCCACAGCAGAACTCCGGTCTGCTAATGATTGGCAGTAGATTTTGATGAACGCCGAGGTGCCAGCTCGAAATTTTTGTCTTTTTTCTAAATTTAAAATATAAAATAAATTGCATCTGATTATGCAGTTGAATCTTTCTGTATATTGTAAGATTCCAGTACTGTTATTTTGCAATAAAATGTGTTTGCATCCAGGATCTTTGACTGTTTATGTATAGTAACAGATTAGCCTTTATAAAGTATCTGCTTAAACAAAAAGATTATTAAAATTGTTTAACTTCTTAATTTGAAAGGTACCACTGACAGCTGTTATATCAGTTATACACATTTATTCCAATAATGACTTTTTTAATGAGTAAAAAATCAAATCATGGACTCAGTGTTTCGTAGTAGCACAGGGAGCATTACCCACCTTCCTTTTTGTGCTGTGATAATGCATTTATTCAACAGCGCATAGCTGATGCATAAAATACATGTGTTGATTCTATGGAACAGAGTGAGGAAGTTCTAATGTCACCATCATATATCATTGGATTGATTACAAACCTGGAGTCTACAGTACATTTCAACAGAGGAGTATTATACTCCATTATGTATGTATCCATTTTATTACCTAAATGATGCATATGTTGGAATGTTCTTAGGAATGATGTGAAGTAAATCAGTAAGCATTTGTTGGAACTGTACTCATGATATGTCCTTGTCTACCACCCATTTGAGAGGTACAGAGGATGCAAGTAGGCCAAAGGTCAAATGTTGTGAGATAACTATGAACACATGTTTCATGGATAGGTCATTTGAGAGCACATTTGTCCCTTAGCCTGTAATATTTTTTGGGGTGTGGGTTGGTAGATGAGTCCCTGCTAATCCTCAAAATAGAATGGATTGTTGTGTTGGGTGTGTGAGTATAAGTGAGTATCTGTTATGGCAAAAACAAGGATAGGTTTGGTCTTCAAGTTGTGAATACTGAGAGCTTTCCTGCACTGCCTTATTTGCACACAGTTTATTTGTACTTATGTGATCCTTATATGTGTTATCATTACTTTGTCTTTCAATAAACAATATACCCACTCATCACAGGACCCTGTTTTCTGAGGCAGAGAATGACCTCATCATTGACGCAATAAGGCAACATCATGTGGTCCTGATGTCCAGGGTGTGGGCCAATATGTCTCAATGAAGAGCCCTGTGGGATGAATTGGTCCAAAATGTCAATGCAACTGGGTGACAAAATTGTAGCTATGAGCAGGTGTGACACAGAGCCACATATATGATTCATGCTGCTGAAGATGCACATGATCGTCAGGTCACTGGTTGTAGACCCATAGCAGAACAACCCCTCACCCCCACTTAGGAATTCCTGGCAAATATTACAACTCAACAAGTTCCCAGTAGTCCATCAGCCAGTATGTTCTGGACAAGGGTGCCACTAGTGTGTCTCAGGAGGAACTTCCAGGTAGGCTTTATTAGATCATCAGTAGAATACTGTTGCATTCATTTTGTAATCGTGTATATAAGTTTTAATGTGTGGCAGGTTGCTCTTTTTGGTGGGAATATTTAAGATAGTTGTACACAGGGGTCCCACAAGGTTGTGTACTTAGTCCACTTCTTTTCACAGTTGTAACACATGGCTGCACAGCTACGCATCAGTCAAGCAGAATCATCAGATTTGCAGATGACACCACAGTAATCGGCCTTATCAAGAAGGAAAATGATGGGGCCTAGAGGGTGGAGATGAACCAACTTGTTCACTGGTGCACTGACAACAACGTAGCACTAAATGTTGGGAAAACCAAGGGAATCATCATCGATTTTAGGAAGGAGAATAAGCCACACACCCCTATCATCATCAATGATGCTGCAGTGTATTGAGTAAATAGCACTAAATTCCTACGGGTACTTATCTCACAAGACCTAGGTTGGGCAACATGCACTCCCTGTCTTATAAAGAGAGCCGATCCACATCTCCTCTTCCTTAGGAGACTTCATAGAGCTAACCCCCCCCCCCACAAGTCCTTCTTACCTTCTACAGAGCCACGATTGATAATGTACTGACAAATAACATCATTGTCTGATATGGAAATTGCTCTCAAGCTGATTGGAAGGCACTGGATAAGATCATTAAACAGGCCAGAAAAGTCATTGGCTCCAACCTTCAGTCTCTACAGGACATATATTCAAATAGATGCTATGGTAGAGTCTGAAAACTATTGAGGGATATACACCACCTGGCTTATGGACTGTTCAAACCCCTGCCAACAAGGAAAAGCTACAGAAGAATTAGATGCAGGACATCCAGATTCCATAATAGCTTTTTCGCACATGCTATCAGACTGCTGAATAACAAACCCATAGCTTAACACACTACATGGGTAAAACATTATTTGTGTGCAATATGCCATTGTTATTTACATAACTCTGCATAACTCACTTTACACGTCTCTATCTGCACTATGAAAACTGTAAACTGAAACTTTATGGCATATATTGGTGGTGGGCAAGTTTTTTACATGTGTGCAACTTTATTTATTTATAGTATCATTTGTTATATATCCTTATATTTTTACTGTCTGTTCCTGTTGTTTTTGTTTTGTTCCTACTGAAAAAGCTTATAAATTGTTTTTCTTTTTTACTGTATTTATTTTAGTATTTTATTTTGATTTCTATTTTTAATATTTTTAAATTATTATTAATTTAATCTATCTTCCTTCTGTCAACTGTCTTTGATATGGTACAAGCCTGCGTATAGAAATTTTGTGCAGTGATATGCACTTTTTCTTCTGTGTTGATCTGAATGACAATAAAGTTTACTTTTACTTTGACTTTGACTTTGAGGTTGTCAGCCACATTCTTGTTAACATTGCAGTTACTGTTGTTGTATCTTTCGGCTTTTCCCGGTTAGGGGTCGCCACAGCGGAACTCCAGTCCACTTATGATTGGCAGTAGATTTTTACATACTGAGTTGCCAGCCCTGATGCACAACGTTCAACGAAGGTACGCCCATTCATGCATGTCTCCACACAGAAGACACTTTAGCTGAGAATCGAACAGGACAACGTCTTACTGTGAGGCGGCAATGCTACCACAGCACCACCACCGCAGTTATTGCAGTTACTGTATATATAGATTATTAAAAGTATTATCCCTGTTATACTGTTAAAAGTGGTGCTGTTGTCATTACCTCTTCCTTTACATTTTCCAAAACTGTCGTGAATCCACAGATCTAGGGATCCTACAGTCAGTAAGCAGAATACATTTATGTCAGTAATGTAGAAATATTCTAACAGATCTGCTAAAGTGTCATCTCAGGCCTGCTGTATGGATTGCTGTAATATCTGCATACTTGTCAACTGTACAGATATTTGCAAAATGTCCAGATATGTGACTCATACCTTTGGCCCATATTTAAGATCGGGTCTATATTATAAAGATGAAATGTCAAAAGAGCGAATGCTCTTACATCAACCATAAATAATCGAAGATGCAAAACCTTGAATGGCCACAACAGCAATTTTTTTCCAAGGGAAAAAAAATTGCTTGACCAAAAAAAAACAAAAAACAAATCTAAACACAAACTAAAGTGTGGGGCTTCACCCTCACTCTCTCCGATGTGGGGGGTTATGCCTCCCCACACCCCTACTTAAATATACCAACTCCGAGATCGCACTACAGTGGAGAAAATGGAAAAGCCCCAACAATGGCCCAGTGATTTTTTTTTTTCCGGGGGAAAAAAAAATCACCGTTGTGGCTATGCAAGGTTTTGCAGCTTCTATTATTTGTGGTCGATGTAAGAACGTTCATTCTTTTGATGTTTCGTCTTTATAATATACACCCCTTTAAGATCATAGTGATTGAGTTGCAAACTACTGACAGGTCATTAAAGAATGCAGACATAAAATAATGGCAGCTCTCACATTAAGAATGCATACCACTCATAAATGTCACGGTGAAGTAATACCTGCTATTATATCACCTTTCTATGTTTGTAAAGGCAATACGTCACAGTGATACTTATTCTTGGGCCTTTGTCCACCCATTATTCATGGCTTTATCCACATTTCTAGCTCTAAGAGGTTGAGAGGTATGAATATCTGTAATAGTGACAGCAGTCTAAATTGCTTGACATATATTTCAGCATAGTAGTGCAGGTATTAATGTATTCCTGTTTTCCTTCCTTTTATCACAGGTGAACATGGAAGTGGTTTAGTGTCCCCTATGGCACCTGATGTCAATGTCCCATCAGACTCTGAAGATGATGCTGGCCAAAGTAAGGCACAGTCAGGGGTCTGCAGAGGCTGATTTTGACACAGAGTTTGACATGCAGTGACCCCCCCTCATTATCACCGAACACAGCCCATACGCCTATACATTGCCAGTCCAGCAAGGCCATACACATTCAGAGCACATCTTGTTGTGAACATTCAGATTAGCATAGCGTATACCAATTCGATGTGTTTGCCACCTGCAGCATTGAACATGTTGTCTATTTAGCGTTTTGTATCCAGTGTTCCAAATTTTATGTGGGCAAAACAAATAGGACTTTGAGGGGAAGGATATGAGAGCAGATTAATTATGTTAATAAAGGCAATAAGGCCAGTGTTCTAGTGAAACATGTTTTGGTTACCAGTGCAGAGCACAGATTGAAATTTATGGTCATAGGCAGGGTTTAGGAGAATATAAGATGTGGTGATATTCGAAATATTACTGAACAGCTTGAGTCTAAGTGGATAATAAGGCTAAGAGGAGACCATTGACATGGCCTCAATGATTTTGTTCCACTTAGACCCAGGTTAAAATCTAGGCCTCTCATTCAGAAATAGTGTTTAGGTGACATGCTTATATGTCTTATGTTTTTGTGTCTTTTATATATATTTATATATATATATATATATATATATATATATATATATATATATATAGAGTCCCCTTCACATTGTCGAAACTGCAAAATGTCGACATTCATATGGTCGAGACCATATGATCGATATTTGCAATTTCGACAATGCAAAACTGGCATCTCACTATAGTGCGGAATGGAGAGATTTCCATTCCTGCACTGTAGTGCATCTTGGAGTTGATATATTTAAGTTATTGGTGGTGTGGGAGCAGAGCCCACCAGGGGGGGGGGGGGTGCAGGGGGACTTGCCCCCCTGCTAGCAATGTGTTTTTATTTTGTAAGGTGTGTATTTTTTTTTTGAGTGTTCGATATTCCGAATGTCGATGATATGGTCTGGGCCATATTATTGTCAACATTTTGGAATGCTGTTCATTCAATGGTAACAGATATATATCTATATATATATATATATATATATATATATATATATATATATATATATATATATATATATATATATATATATATATATATATATATATATATATATATATATATATATATATATATATATATATATAGTTTATATCTATATATTTTCATTTTATTCTTTTGCAATTTTTATATGTGTGTGTGTATATATATATATATATATATATATATATATATATATATATAATTTGATATACGTATATGTAAGTTTATACCTAGATATTTTACTTTGTATGTCTTTTTAAAAAAGGTTACTTAAGGAATACAGTCACATGATCACCTATTGTGTAGCCTTTTTATATTTAATGGGTGTGTTTTAGTTTAACTGTTAGCATTTAATGAAGCATCTCAGTCTGTGAAAGCGCTTATGCATTCTTGAATACATTGGTTTTATCTTGGAGAACCTGGCCATTTTTGAGTCTGTTTGTCTTGGTGGAGTCACTTGACATATGTTCAGGGCCATCATGAAGGCACAGGCATGTTCAAACAGGAACTCCAGGAGAATGCTCAGGGTTATTGATGCAGCACAGTTTGACTTCCATGACTACCTCCACCATGTTGTTGATTCCCTGCATCAGTTGAATGACACATTAGAATGGGATGTGGCTGTGAGGGACTGCAGTGTATCTGTCATGGAATGCAAATTGTCTATGATGGAATATCTGCTAAGAGGGGAGTGTCAGCTTCATGGGTGTAGGTCAGCAACTACATATGCTGAGAGCCAACATGGCCGTGCCCACTCCCGCTCCTAGATTGGCAGTGCATCCACTGCTCCAGTAAGGAGTGTGCTGTCTATGGCCAGACATACTAGGGCATGGGGTCTTGGTCCTGGGTCTTCCCATGAAGGGAACATGTCCAGCAGTCATTAGTCACTTTCGCAGGTAGTAGCACAGCATCTGCCCATGGGCATGGAGGTGCCAGTGCAGCTCCTGGGAGAGCCGTTTCTCATGTTCAGGGGCAGAGATGATGAACTGACAGCTCTACCATGCACGGCTCACAGCTGTCTGACATACAGGTATGTAGGGCTAACACTCAGTTGGCTGTCTATATGCAGACATTCACACACCGATATCACATTGAGGGCTTCTACAGATATACACTTAACAGTTATTTGGTCCTCCTTGCCTGCTTCCCTTGATTAATCAGACACACACACTTGCCAGCCTTTTGTGTCAGCCTAGCCCTCTTGTACCCCCACACAACACCCTGTGCAAGTGATGGCTGTGCCACATCCCTGTCATTTATATTTTGCATTCAGGGATAATAAAGCTATGTGTCTGATGCACAGGGTGACTATCTATATCAATATGACATTATTACCTCCATTTGTGCTGTTCATCTGATAATTGTACCTGACATTTACATTGTATGTAGCCATTTAGACAGTTGCTGTAGCATCATAATGTATCTACTTTACAATGGATGCTTTTGTAAGGGACATAAATTCAGACAATTAAAAGTGTCTCATTAATACATCTAACTTTCTCTTTAAGGATCATTTACTAAAAACATATGGGTGAGCTTCCAAGGTCAACCCACCAGGTTCATTGCTCAGTATTATATGTCAGCACTGAAAACAAATGTCATCAGAATGGTAATACAGTATAATGTACCTTTTTGCATCTACATCACCATAGGTTCTGAGGTTCATAGGGTGTGACTAGAGTATTTACATAATGGTGTTTAGAAGCATAGCCATTACATCACAATATAATATTAAGACAGATACAATGCATGGCCAAGTTTTGTCTAGCAAAGACCACCCATGTGCAGAAGGGTAGCAGCAGTGATCATGACAGATAACGTTTTCACAACAAGTCATCCAGCCTGTCCTTCAGCAGAGCAATGGAGGTGCTCTGCTTGAAATGGACTTGAAGCTACAGCAGAAGAGAGATGACCTTTAAGAGATCTATCTGTCTCTCCAGCATGTTCTATGTATGTTATAGTGTACACTGAGGTCCCTTGAACAGGTTGCTCAAATCCTACATTACTTGCACATGTGCAGCATTTTCATCCCATTTTGTCCACAGATAGCCCTGTAAGGCATACATAATCTGCCTCAAACCTATCTATATGATACTGCACACAGTGACAGATGCGACAGTCTGCCCACAGAAGACATATGTTGGAGACCCTTTGACGTGTTATTACTCAGACGTGTCTGGGGTCTGCCAAGTTGGTGCAGGTGTCTAATAAAATACATTTCAAAGGGTGGATTATAATCATTAATATGGCTGATTAGGGATGAGTATAGAGTATTGGTATTGCTAACATATACTGATACTGATATAATGCCATTGCTAATCAGATGTAAGATGTAGAATATCTACCTCCCCACAGTAGACCCAGGTTGCATTTGACATGTGTTCCAAGACCTATCCATGGAGAAGTAGGGAACACATGTCAAATGCAACCTGGGTCTACTGTGGGGAGGTAGATATTCTACATCCCCATAGCAGACCCAGGTTGCAGTTGATAAGCAGGAACCTTAATTATTACCACAGGATATGCTGGTTCATTTCTGTGCAGTTCATGTAACACACATGGCTTTGTCAACAGTCAGTAGTGCCGCAGACCCTCATTTTTGTTCAGGACTTCTGAGACATGAGGGGCCACAGCACTGACACTTCTGTTACTACACAGGTGACATGTCTGCTGCTTGAAGTGAAGTCCTGCTCTGTGATTGAATGTTATTAGTCTGGGATCCCATTTGCAAACCAACTGATAACATAGGATTTAATATTTATCTTGGTTAGTTTCCCACTGACAACAAATGTTGGATTGTGTTGAAGGCCTTGGTCAAGTTACGATAACATGTGTACGCTTCTAGTCACAGTCTTGAATCGCATCAGGTTTTGCAGCCACAAGATACCCTTGAGAATACATAACTGGAACACATCTAGTGTTTAGAGGTCACCTGTTTCCTTGTGTCAGAGATGCATGAAAACTGTATCCATTGCCTTATGGCAGAAGAGGTTGCATAAAGTTATGGTTATATAATTACACTTGTATTTTTCCAGTCATTTCTTGTGTGCTTGAAAAATGGCCACTGTATCCCATTCAATGTGGATAACAGCAAAATTCAGACTGTGGATGAATGTGGTGCCTAGGGGATTAGCTCACTGTTGAAGCACATGAAGAACTCAGGCCAGAATGCCATCTGGTCCCATGGAGAATGTGATCCCAGTCTTGGAGAGAGCAGTGATAACTTTCTCAATGTAGATACCATATCTTGGAGATTATGTTGCACACATGGTTTGTAATAGGTTTGGTGGTGTCAGGGGGGACACATTTCAGCCAAACATGTCTGCTAGCAGGTTTGGAAGTTACACTGGGTCAGTGTGTGCTCTACCATACACAACTGCATTCAAATACATCTGAGTTATATATATCAGCTTGCAGATGTACATGAAGAAAGCCTTATGGTCAGCGCTGGATATGTTGTTGTGTAAATTATTACCATAGTTGCTCTGTGAAGGTTTTAAAGGTGTCTTATTTACATGTATATGCTGAGGAGTGTGGCCTACCAGCCCTAGATTCTCAATGTTATATTTGTAAACAGCAGCTTCTTTCTGTTACTATATAATGTAGTACCTTTTAATCCTGCTGGAAGTGGTGAAGAAGCCAACTGTATTCTGCCAAGGTCCTGATCAACCAATCCCTGAAGGAATAACTACTACTGCCTCAAGGGAAACCTAACTAAAGTATGTCTGTATACTCCTGAGTTGTGCTAAACCTAAACGCTCTTCCCATAACCTGACTAGGTGGATAGAACTCACTGTATTTCTGACTCTGCGGCAGCCACCATTCCCTCTCTCTATACCCATTTACTAGCTCTCTATACCCTTTCCAGGTCCACCATACATCCGTAGTTCATAGGCTCTCCAGCCTCGAGCTCTGTAAGGGACCTCCTGTAGTTAAAGGTTTGACCACTAGATGGCAGCCTGAATCCACCTCTTTTCAGCTCCTATTTACCCATCCACTGTTCTGTACTCTTTATCTACTACCCCTCTCCCCCACTAATAACCAACCCACACTCCCCACCCACAACTCCACCATACCTCACTCTCTTGCATCCTCCTACACACACTCCCAAACACCTACAGCATGTACCCCACAAAGTCTCCACTAACTCCCACCATATATCCAAAACCTAGACTGATCCTCTACATCATACCACCACTTATCACTCTTTATCTCCTCACCTCCTATGAATACTACTACCTACCTATCCCTCATTATCCCACATCCTGTACCACTGCTAGCTTCCACCCCCATTATCCCACACCATTTCAACCATACCTTTACTCCAACTGTACTACCCCAACAACTCTTCATTCCCTTAGAGCCACCTACATAAAAACTAGGACTAGATACTATGACCTACTCCAACTAAAAATCCAGAAACTAGTAAGGAAGTCTAAACCAACCCTCATAGCAGATGGCGATTTCCACCCAAACCCAGGCCCAACCCTACCAGAAACTAAAGCTCCACAAATATTACTGTCACCAATCTACAGAGCACATATAATGCCCCTAATTCACTACTAATCTGTCACCTAAACATCAGAAGCATAAATAATAAGATTCACTATATACATGCCCTTATGGACATGCACTCCCCTGACCTATTATGTCTTACTGAAATCTAGCTCAAACCCACCAACCCTGACAACGAGATAATACACCCCACCTACAATATTTTAAGACTTGACAGGCAGGGTAGGAAAGGTGGTGGAGTAGCCATTATGTATAAATCAACTTTACAGATGTCCACCACCACCATCCCACAAAGCCTAATAACTAGCAAATCAGAAACACTCAATAAAGGTCCAGCTTAACAAACACAAAGCTATCAACATGATCTACATGCCCCCAGGTGACAATATAGCGACCTTGGAAAGTACCTTCCAATGGCTATCCACTACACACCCCTAAGATACTATTATTCTAGGAGACTTCAATATCGATTGGAAAACCTGTTCATCAAAAACCCCAACCACCCACATTAACTTAAATGGCTTCGCCCAAATTAAAAACTTCCCCACCAGAATCAATAAGCCCAACAATAAAGAAAGCACCCTAGATTGGATACTTATAAACAACAAACCTCAGTTATATACATCAGGCACCCTACCTGAGAACATGAATGACCACTTCCTTAACATATATAATCAGAAAAAGGAATGACATGCCTCAGCAAATCACCCTTAAAGCCATTAGAAACACAAAAAACTTTAACCTCACCAATTTTCAGATCAAACTTAAATCTTACAATTGGTCCAATCTAAAGCTACTTCCCCTAGACGAAGCAGTCTCACACTTTAATACTAACTTCCTAGCCATCTTAGACAGGCATGCTCTCATAAGAAAGAGTAGAGTCAAAACCAAAATAGCTCCATGGCTAACCAAAGTTACTAAGCAAAAGCTAACCGCTAGGGATACAACATGGACCTCCTGGAAATCCACCAAATCCAGTCAAGATCCTATTAGGTACAAACGACTGAGAAACGAAGCTAAAAAATCAATTAAGCTAGATAAACAAACCTACTATTTCAGCTTACAAAAAAAGCACCAAAACCAGCCACAAAAGTTCTGGTCAGGTCTCAATAAACTACTCCATCCAGGTAAATCCACTACCCCCACCCCTTCATCTACATTACATCTACCCCCTAAAAGTATAGAAGAAGCCTTCAATACTTTACAGAAACAGTGCAATCCCTAGCTAATAACCTACCTCCCATCTCAGCAAACACCACCTCAGCCCCACCGGATAATGTACCCCCATTCAAATATGATCCAATCCCCACAAATTATATTAAATCCCTACTTGAGAAACTCAAACCCACCACACTAGCAGCAGACTTACTCCCTGCTGAATTCCTACAAAAGGCCGCAAATGAAATATCATACCCTATCTCCATCTTAATCAACCATACTCTCCATGAATCCTATGTCCCCTCCATCTGGAAATCTCCCACATTATACCACTTCACAAAGGGGATAACTCCATGGAACTCTCAAACTACAGGCCTATAGCCATTCTATCTCCATTAGCCAAAATAATGGAAAAATGTATACATAAACAAATTATAACTCACCTTATTCAGAACAATATCCTAGCCCCATCCCAGCATGGATTCAGACCTGCACATAGTACCACAACAGCACTTCTCTCCTTCTCTCACACAATAAATCAGGACCGTAATCACAACAAACTCTCCTCTGCCCTCTTTCATGACCTATCCAAAGCATTTGATATGGTCAATCATCACCTGCTCCTAGACACACTCAAATCATTCAACCTTAACAGCCTAGTAATCAAGTGGTTCCAATCTTACTGCAGGGCAGACAACAAGCAGTATTATGGAAAGACAATCTATCCCGCCCTACTACCATTCATCCTTGGTGTCCCCCAAGGGTCCATATTAGGCCCCCTTCTTTTCTCAATATTCATTAATGACCTGCTCAAAGTCATCCCTGAAGCAACTTGTATTCAGTATGCAGATGACTCTACCCTAATCTGTTCTGCCACCACCCCTCAGACCTACAATCCCTATCCCAGAGCACATTCAACAAAGTAGAGATCTGGTTTAATAATCACCTTCTCCTATTGAATCACAATAAAACCAAACTACTACTTCTCTCCCCTACCCAAAAAAAACTCATCACCGAATATTACAATCTCATCCAATAATGGCACCATAATCTCTCCAGATCCATCTACAAAACTTCTTGGTGTAATAATAGATAATAACCTTTCATTTGACACTCATATCGACAAAACCAACAAAACAGTTAACAAAAACTAGGCTCCCTATATAGGATTAAACCATTTCTAACCCCACCGACCAGAACAGACATAGCTAGAACACACCTTCTTTCAACCCTTCTCTATGCCTCTCCTATTTCCCTAAAGCTACAGAAAGCTAACCTAAACAAATTGGCTAGCTGCTACAACAATATAGCTAGATTCACCACAGCCACAGCATACAGAACCCATCGATGTCAAAATCTTCAAACATTGGACTGGCTAGAGCTACCCATTAAACTCCACTACAACCAACTCATAGTTATTCATAAAATCCTCTACCAACCTAACAGTACACCCATTCTGGCAAAGATTATCACCCCCTACTGCAACCTACCATCTCTCCGCTCATCTAACAAGATGCAAGTTCAATCTGCCAAAGCCAACAACTCAGCTGGAGATTCACTTCTCTCCAACTCAGCTGGTAAGAAATGGACTGCACTCCCCCCAGATCTTACCACTATAGCCTCCTTACCCCAATTCAAAACATCCCTAAAGAGGCACCTAAACAAGCATTGGCTATGTCCATGTCTAGACCCAGGCTGACTCGACTTGCATGCAATTCTTGAAGGCAAATGATGTAATTTGGAATAAACCTTCTACCTAAACCCACCCTAATTATAACTACTTCTCTATAACCTTCAGAACAACAGTCACTAAATCCTACCTAACTTTATATACACGACTTTAGAATGCTGTGTTTTTAACTCCCTACACTAACTTTTAAATCCCTTGACTGAACCTCCTCTTGTGTATCCTATCATCCTAGCTTTTATACAAATATGTATTCAACCCTGCTACATCCAATTTTCAGGAACTCTTCTCTTAACTAAACACCTTTTTTCTCACTAACCACCTTGTTTTTTCTGGGTAGTCACTCATGTCATCTGTCATTGTATCATGCCATTCTATGCACTCAAATGCTTTAATATTATTGCTGTAAATATGTAATACTACTATTGCTGTACATATGTAATACTATAAACCTACAATGATCTTAAACATCAATGTAATGATGTATATATATAACCTCCTATTGAAACTTTAAGATGTTACATATTTTAATGTAACCATGAATATCGACCGTCATCTTTTTGTACATGTGGAGCTTTTCTCCCCAGGCCTCCGCTGAAAATGGACATGTATCCAGTTGGACTTTCCCGGTTAACAAATGTAAAGTAAATAAATAAAATAAATAGTAATGACAGACATCCACCGATATGGTTCATATTTTCTGGAGGATCTTTGTTTGAGCCTATCAGGCATGACTGTGTGTATACATTTGTGTAGATATGTAGACAGGGCATCAGGGAGTAAGTTACTATAGCTGTCAATGTTCTTTGTGGAAAATGTGTCTTGGAAGTAGATTAGACCATCCAATAGGAGGATGTATTTACGCTAGATGATGTTCGTGAACCTGACTCCCCCCTGAGTTCAGTAGCTATATCTACTTTGAAACATAATGCCTTAGGGTTGGATTAACAGTGCAGGCACTACACATGTGCCATTACATCGTTACCTAATATTGTTGAGGTACAGGTCTGGAATATGAGATAAAATTGTGGGGTGGTGCACTATTTCTTCTATGGCATTTCAGTTCACAAAATCCAGGTAATATTGTGAAAGTGAGTTTGTTATCCTATAATTATCCCAGTCAATGGACGAATAGTTTCAATTACCCCTGCCTGGGTTGTTTTTTTTTCTGCTTTAATTGTTCCATTTAGTAATATATAGGCTTATGGTTTATGGATGGTGACCTATTAATAGCTGTAACATGAAGTGGTTTCCTATCCACAGTATGTTGGACATAGAATAACTTCATATATTTATCTTCTTTGAACAATATTGAGGTATACTTATCTTCAATGAAAGCAGATATGACACCTCCTGTGGATCACACAACTTCCATTTGCTCTCTGGATGTTTGGAAGGCATTGTAGCCTTCCAATGCCAAAGTACTTACTGCAACATTGAACCATGTTTCTGTGACTGCAGAAACATCAACATCTTCACTGCAAAGAGTGCTTACAGAGAATGAGGTTTTAAGATATGAACTCCGAGGGTTTAGCAGCATGGCCCTTACTTTGTTGGAGGTGGACATTTTCACATTGGTTATTCTGCTTTTGTGACCTTGCCTAATAAAGGGATTATAGTGCAGTCAAGTAGCTTATGTCTTTCAAAGCAGTGTGCAATATCTACCATGTCATCCCAACTTACAGGTACTGTATAACCTTAGAATGGTACAAGAAACTTAGGCAAATTCAGAGAATCTGCTCTTCTTTATATATGTGATGCCCATGCCCTGGCCCAGCAGTCAAGGAGCCTCAATCCTCACCAGTAACACCAGCGAGGGGCATCTCATATAGAAGGAAAGGATAACAAACACACATAGTCAAGTGCAATTTCCCTTAAGAGCACACAGTGATCACAGACAGTCCAGGGTTGGTCACTCCCCTGCTCTCCAGGTCCCCGATAAGACTCCCCACTGGCATAGCTATAGGGTCCAGATCTCAGCCTAGTGGGCAAGCTAAAACCTCCAGCACCCTCTCTGTCCAACCAGTGCTTTGTGTCTCTGCCCAAGTAGCAGACACACACACACACACACACACACACACACACACACACACACACACACACACACACACACACACACACACTTTGAGAAGAGATTATACAACCACACAGACACTCCTGGGGAAGGCTGGCACAGGTTCTCCAGCTGTGCCCCTTTTCTGCTCAGTCTAAAAGGTAGTACCATTTGCCACCACCCACTAATATTTATCAGCTACTCAAAGGCCCTTAAAAGGGTGTCCAATTATTACTGTCCAATATTATAATCCAATTGGTAGTATAGCTCACTGCTAAAGCTATTGGAGTGGCTTTGTACAATATTACCAAAGGCATGCAGGTACTTTAAGGAGCTTAAATTATCTCTACAAAAACAGCCACAGTTGAAAAGTTTAAAAATATTTAATAAATAATAAAAACACAAGACAATACTTTTTACTACACCATGATAGTCAAGAGCTCAGAGATCACAGAGAAATACTTAAAATAATTCAGTAGTACAATTCTGACATCACAGAAAAACACTTAGTCTAATCTTTCTAGTTTTTAGCTATTTCTAAGAGAAAAGACAAGTTGAAGATAAACTTACATATAGAACACAGGCAGAGTGATGATAAGTTGGATGGTCAAGACAAACATGCTTAATGCTCTCTGATTCTCTCTGTTTTTAAAATCACATTCCTGGTTCACATTACATCATTATTCACACTTCCCTGGATTCCCAGGCTAACAGGAACTACATTTACATTCTTCACCCCTGTGTAGAAACCAGAGCAATAAAGGACATTTATGCAGGCAAATTCTGGCTATTACATCTGGTCTTAAAACAATAGCAAGAATTCTTTCATCTAGACCAGCCAGAGCCGTGTTTGGATCAAAGGGTCACAACATGCTTTACTTGGTCAGCAGAGTGCACTGTTGTTACATTTTTACAGTTCCATATGTAACACTATTTTTACCATTTAAGACAACAAGCTTGTGGTTTACATTAATATTTACAAATGACAGAATTATGTATAAAATTCTATCTGGCAGCCTTCACATTTCTCCCTCCGCCCGGAGAACTCAAGCTAGTTTTTCAAGTGACCCTTGAGAAACGCTGCTTGAAAGGATTAGGTCTATCTGAGTATACCTTACCCCATTCCCTGTCTTGAGAGCCCATCTGCATTGGCATTGCTAATCCCACTGCTGTGCTGCACTGACCTATCATATACTTACAACCATAGGCTTCATCTTAGCAACTTGGCCTTTTCCTGGCTGGCTCTGTTTTTTCCTTGTCAGGTCGGTAAGGGGAGCAGTTATGTTACTATAACTGGGGATGAACATTCTGTAGTACCCTGCTGTCCCTAAAATGCCATCACCTGCTTTTGGTAACAGGTGCAGGCCATGCCTAAATGGCTTCCACTTTGGCAGGTTCTGGCCTTATCTTACCACTCCCACTCTATGTCCCAGGTAGGAGACCTTTGCCATACCCACCTGACATTTGTCTGCTTAATGGTCAACCCTGCCCTCTGTAGTCTGCCCAGCACCTCCCTGACATGCTGAAGGTGATCTGGCCAGGAATGGCTGTAGATGGCAATATCATCTAGGTAAGCAAAGAAAAACTCTCCTGCCCCTACTAGGATATGATCTACCAGCCTCAGGAAAGTTGCTGGGGCATTCTTCATCCCAAAGTGCATTTTTGTGAACTCATACAAGCCAAAAGGAGTCACAAAGGCTGACATTTCTCTAGCACTGGGAGTCAAGGGCACCTGCCAGTAACCCTTGGTAAGATCAATGGTTATAAGACACTTAGCTCCACTCAGCTGCTCTAGGGCCTCATCTGTCCTAAGCATGGAATAAGCATCTGACTCTGTATGACTATTTAATTTCCTGTAGTCCACACAGAACCTGGTGCTGCCATCCTTCTTTGGCACCATTACCACTGGAGAGGCCCAGGTACTGTTGGACCCTTGAATCACCCCTAGTTCCAACATCTCCTGTATCTCCTCCCTCAGAGTCTGTTTGACTCTCTCAGGCACCCAATAAGGAGTCTGTCTAATAGGCCTTTGGGGTCCTGTATCCACCTGGTGCTGGACCAGGCGGGTGCTCTCTGGTTTCCCAGTGAACATGTCCCCAAACTCCTGCAACACTGCTCAGATTTCTCGTACCTGGGTAGGAGATAGATGCTGGAACATTGCTACCCCTTCCACTGAGGTGTCAGGTTGAGCCTCACTGAGGAGATCAGTCAACCAAACTCCCTTAGACTCCCCCTGTAATTCACTGCAAATGCTCAGCACAAGGGCCTACCTATCATGGTAAGGTTTCATCATGTTAACATGGTTCAGTTTGTGCCCTGTCATCTGGCTAGCAGTTCCACCCTGTAGTTAACATCCCTTACCTTTCTTACCACCTTGCGGGGTCCCTCCCAAGCTGCTTCCTGTTTGTTGTGTCTGACAGGAATGAGAACCATTACCTGCTGCCCCACAGCATACTCACTAGCTCAAGCATTCCTGTCATACCTCATCTTTTTCTGTTGTTGGGCTTCTGCCAGGTTCCCCTGGGCCAAGCCCATGGGTTCCCTGAGCCTTGTCCTGAGGTTTAGGATGTATGCCACAACAGACTCCTTGTGAGACTCACACTCACCTTCCCACTCATCTCAATTTAAATCTAGAGGTCCCTGTACCCTATGTCCATACAGCAACTCAAAGGGTGAAAACCCTGTGGATTATTAGGGAAATTCTCTGTAAGCAAACAACAGATGGGGAAAATATTTGTCCCACTCCCTCTTAAACTGATCTGCAAATGCTCGTAGGATGGACTTGATTGTAAAGTTTAACCTTAGTCTGGGGATGGTAGGTGGTGGTCTTTATGTGCTTCACCCTACAGTACTTTCACAGACAAGCCAGCAGGTCTGACATGAAATTGGCACCTCTGTCAGTCAGTATTTCGTTTGGGAAACCTACCCTGCTGAAAATCTCTAACAAAGCATTTGCCACCTTCTCTGCCTCAATGGAGGACAAAGCCACTGCCTCAGGGTATCATGTAGCATAATCTACTACCACTAGGATATACTTTTTGCCTGTGGAACTTGGGGTACTCAGAGAACCCACAATATCCATATATCCTCTGAAATGGCTCCTCAATCACAGGCAAAGGCATCAAAGGAGCTCTCACCTTGTCTCCTGCCTTGCCTACCTTTTGGCACTGCTCACAGGTCCTGCAGTACCTTGTTACATCTCTGGAAAGTTCAGGCCAATAGATGTTCTGCATAACATGCCTCTTTGTACATTTTATGTCCATATGACCTGCAAATGGAATATCAAGAGTATGGCTAGAAGTGCCAGATGGTAGGCTCTAGGTACTACCAACTGCTGTACTCTCTCACCTTCTAGCCCTCCTTCAGGGGTCCACTCTCTGTATAGTAACCCTTTGTCCCAGTATACAGATTCCCCCTTTCCTTGAGAATCAGGTGGCTCCCTAGCTACCTGCCTCAGGCCTTGCAATGTAGGGTCTGAGAGCTGAGCCTGTCTCAACTCTTTCCATGTAACCCTTACCAGCTCCCCTTCCACCGGACGTCTGGCATCCTCTGACAGTGGTGCCTCACTGTCAGCCTGGGTAATACTACTCACCACTTCTTTTGCAGTCACTCTGTCCAAGGGACCATCAGTACCCCCAAGCAGCTGTGGCTCCCCTTCAGTCTCACTGCTACATGGTATCTCCCTGCCTGAAGTAACCACCTCATCAGTCCTGGCTGCAAGTATGCAGTCTGTCTGGGTCTCCCCCAGGCTACCAGGTGTATCTACTTGTCTCCAAGCCTGACTGCATGTAACTGCACAAGCACAGAGTACTGCACTATCAAAATCATTCCCTATCAGGACATCTACAGGTATATCCTACTTGCTGGCTTCCTTTTCCACCCTCCCAGTCCAGGTGAACCCTAGACAAAGGTATTTGGAATAGGATCCCTCCTAATGCCCTGACTGGAGTAGACTTCCCAGGCAAGTAGTGCTCCTCTGTAACCATTGCAGGCTTTACAATGGTTATATCAGAGGCTGTGTCTCTCTTGGCAATGGCCTTTTTGCCATTCACTACAATAGGATATTACCTCTGGAGGTAGTTTGGTACCCTTGTTGGCTCAAGACAACCTACTATTGGAATTTTGTCTTTCCCACTTACTGGCTCCCTCACATTTTGTTCCCCACCTTGCCTCTGTGGACACATGTATGCCACATGGTGACACTGGTTGCATTCAAAACATTTAACCCTAGCTCCTGAACATGTACCTGGACAAGTGGCTTCCCCTGTTACTGGCAGATTCTGTTGGAGCTGTCTGTGCTGCTTACCATGAGTTCCTTTAGACCCATGAGCAGTACTGGGGGTCCCTTTCCTGTGCAGGGCTGTCCTGCTTGCCAGCTATAGGTCTCCCTTCTTCCCCAACTCATCTGAAGGAGCATATTGTCTATCAGCTAACAAAAGCCTCATGTCCTCAAGCAAAGTGCTAAGGGCTAGTTCCCTCACCAAAAGGTCTGCCAGCCCTTCAAAAGTGGTGACCTGACATCCACTCACCCACCTATAGAAATAAGTGCCCAGTTCAGCAACATATTCACACACACTTTCATCTGCCTTGCGTCTATGCTCACAAAACATTTTTATATATGTTTTAGGTGTTAGCTTAAACAATTCTAACAAGTGATTTTTAACAGCAGTATAAAGAAAACATACAACGTCAGACATTTTTGACAAAACAGTTACAGCTTTACCATGGAGTAAGGGGGTCAGGAACCGTACCCAGAGCCTTTGGTCATCACTATACTGTTTGCATACCCTCTCAAACATATGAATGAAACTATCAAAATTATCCCCCTCTTTAAACTGTGGAAGAAATTTACTGACCTTTTGTGCTTCTGGGGTCCAGTTACTCCCTTCCCCATTACCTCCATGACTCTGGTGAAGAGTCAGCATTTCCCTCTCATGCTTCCTCTGCCACTCCTTTTCCTTGGCTTCCAGGCATAGCAGTCTCTCATTTGCCTCAGCCTGTAGACTCCTCAGTCTCTCAGCTGCTTCTATCTTCAAACGCCTGGCCTCCAAATCAAGTCTCCTTAGCTCCAGATGGATTTTTTAAGTCCTCTATAGAAAGGTTGAGCTGTCCATTCTCTGAGGGTATTATATCTCCACTACCAATCTGATTGTCCTCCTGGTTGCTGTTTTCTGATGCAGTTGTAACCAAGGCTGCAATCAGGTCTGCCTTAGTCAAGTTTCCATGCACCAGTCCCCTAGCCTGGCACATCTCAGCCAGCTGGCTCCTTGTCATCTTTCCATACTCCACTGCTGACATGCTGCCTGCTCACCCTGACTAACAAAGCTAACAAAGGAAATAAAACAATTGTGATCTGAACTCTGAGTATTCACTGCGTGGCTGATTTAGAGTACAAAGCACCATCAAAGTTTACTGTACCCAAGCTACAGGAATTCACTCTACCCATACCACTACAACCAATTAGTAGTTGCCACCAATTAATATGTGATGTGGATATCCCATCACTGCCAAACAATTAATATGTGATGCCCATGCCCTGGCCCAGCAATCAAGGAGCCTCAATCCTCACCACTAATAACCAGAGAGGGGTGTCTCATATAGAAGGAAAGGATAACAAATACACACAGTAAAGTGCAATTTTCCTTAAAGGCACACAGAGATCACAGTCAGTCTGGGGTTGGTCACTCCCTTGCTCTCCAGTTCCCCAATAAGATTCCCCACTGGCACAGCTATATGGTCTATATCTCATTCTAGTGGGCAAGCTAAAACCTCCAGCAACCTCTCTGTCCAACCAGTGCTTCATGTCCCTGCCCAAGTAGCCGACACAGACACACACACACACAAACACACACACACACACACACACACACACACACACACACACACACACACACACACACACACACACACACACACACACACTTTGAGAAGAGGTTATACAACCACACAGACACTCCTGGGGACAGCTGGCACAGGTTGTCCAGCTGAGCCCCTTTTCTGCTCATTCTAAAAGTTAGTACCACTTGCCACCACTCACTAATATTTATCAGCTACTCAAAGGCCCTTAATAGGGTATCCAATTATAACTGTGCAATATTATTATCCAATTGGTAGTATAGCCCACTGCTAAAGCTATTGGAGTGGCTTTGTACAATTTTATCAAAGGCATGCAGGTACTCTAAAGAGCTTAAATTATCTCTACAAAAACAGCCACAGTTGAAAGGTTTAAAAATAATAAATAATAAAAACACAACACAATACTTTTTACTACACAGTGCTAGTCAAGAGTCCAGAGATCATAGAGAAATACTTAAAATAATTCAGTAGTACAGTTCTAACATCACAGAAAAACACTTAGTCGAATCTTTCTAGTTTCTAGCTATTTCTAAGAGAAAACACAAGTCTAAGATAAACTTACATATAGAACACAGGCAGAGTGATGATGAGTTGGATGGTCAAAGCAAAAATGCTTAATGGTCTCTGATTCTCTCTGTTTTTAAAACCACATTTCTGGTTCACATTACATCATTCTTCACACTTCCCTGGGTTCTCAGGCTAACAGGAACTACATTTACATTCTTCAACTTTGGGCAAAAACCAGAGCAATAAAGGACATTTATGCAGGCAAATTCTGGCCATTAAATCTGATCTTAAAACAATAGCAAGAATTCTTTCATCTAGACCGGCCAGAGCCATTTTTAGATCAAAGGGTCACAACATGATTTACTTGGTCAGCAGATTGCACTGTTGTTACATTTTTGCAGTTCCACATGTAACGTTATTTTTACCATTTAAGACAACAAGCCTGTGGTTTACATAAATATTTACAGATGACAGAATTATCTGTAAATGTTTATCTGGCTAGGCTGGCAGCCTTCAGAATATAGTAGTATTATCTTAGTTGAGAGTATAATGCTGCTCAAACATAGGGACATGCTTGTCTTGGACCCATATTTAGATAGCTCAATCATGTGTTTGTGTGTTCAAATATTTCATATAGTCTAATCTCAAGTTGTGCTTACCAAGATGAAGTATGCTGGATTAAGAGTGGGACTTGTTCTTGAGAGACTTGATTGCATGTGTACTGTGACAACTATGTCTGCCTTACAGCTGACACTAAATATTTATTTGTTTAAGCTGGTGAGTGAGGCATCTGTACATCCCATTATACAGTCAACTATTATGAAAACCTTTGGGATACATGTCCATTGCTTTAATGGTGAGACAGTGGTAATTATATTTCTCAGGTGCATTTCCCACTTGTAGCCTGAATGTCTTTACCATGTGTCTGCTGTTTAAGTGAGTTTGTTGGAGTACCTCTGCACATGAAGTTTTGTGTTGGGTGTGTATTATGAGTAGGAGTCAAGGTGTGTGAGCAGACAGCCTGTTTAGTGTTACCCTTCTGGAAGCAAGAGAGCAGTGATTACAGATTCCTACTATTGGTGGATTTCAAATTTATACTTCAGTGATGTAGCAGACATGGGCTATTCAGTGCACACAATGTATTATCTGCAATGAATCACAGATGTGTTCAGTCTATGCAAATATGTTAAATCTTAAGTTTCAATGCTATGTTACTAGTCAATGTTACGTTTGGTACTATCTATGTAAATTTCAGTGCTTCTGTATGCATCTTATATTTTGCTTAAAATTTAACTGTGGAGCTTTTCTTCCTGGGCCTCCACTGAAAATGGACATACATCCAGTCGGACTTTCCTGGTCAACATATGTAAAATAAATGAATAAATAAATTATGCTAGCTGCAGAAATGGAGAGGAAATGATAGGTGGCAATGGGAGGTTTGAACCTGGTATCTGCACAGAGAATGCAAAAAGGGGATATATGTGATCTGAGTGCAATTTTCAGGTGAGGCAAATCTATGGGATGTACATTATGAGGTCCTTGCTAAGGTGTAGCAATACCTCTGCTATTGATATGTAAGTGGGTAAATAGCTGCTTGTTGTGCAACAGAGGTTCTTACAGCTAGATCTGCTCTGTTGTATAGTATCAGTTATTTTTATTTGAAAGCAAGTTCATTGACATTTCTCTATGTATGAGGGCAAAGTGTTACAGCCTCTGTACACAGTCAAGAGCAGGTAATAGAAAGCACACTGTTAAAGCCAAAATTGAGTCCAGACATACTAACCTTCAAGTAGATACTCCTACTGCACACTCCTGTCACCAGTGTACAGATGGGGTTTTTCCAAACACAGATGTCATCTTCTTCTTCCTATTCTTTAGGATAGTACCATTAGGGCTTGCCTCAGCATATCATCTGCTTCCATTTCTATCTGTCCTGTGCATCTTGCTCTGTCACACCAACCACCTGCATGTTCATGAAACATCCATAAAGCTTATCTTAGGCCTTCCTATTTTCCTCTTCCCTGGCACTGCCATCCTTAGCATCCTTCTCCCAATATACCCAACATCACTCATAAGCACATCTCCAAACCAAAACAATCCCACTACTCTGTCTTTGTCTCCAAACCATACAACATGAGCTGACACTGTACTATGTGGTTAATACTCCTGTCCATCCTCAGCACACACAATGTAAATTGTAACATCTGGGACTCTGCCAACACCTGCTATGACTCCAGACTTTTTGTCAGTGGTACCATCTGCAACCCATATGACTAGTCTCACTACCATCGTGTAAACCTTCCCTTGCAGTCTTATTGGTACCCGTCTGTCACAACTCACTCCTGGAACTCTTCTCCATCCACTCCACCCTGCATGTTCTCTCTTCTTCACCTGTCTTTCACACTCACCATTACTCTGAACTCTTGATCCAAAGTATATCACATCATATGGTGCTGCTTTTGTCAGGACATGGGCAAAATGTTTGGCTATGCTTATAAGGGCCTCTGGGCCAATAGCATAGTGTCATCCTATGAACCTATGAACCTATATGCCTTCTCTAACTGTACTCCCTGCATTCTAACCATTCCTCTACCCTCCCTCTCATTCACACAGATATATTCTTAGTCCTGCTGTCCTTCATTCCTCTCCTCTCCTCTGTAGAGCATATCTCTACCACCCCAGGGTCTAATAAACCTGTTCCCTACTCTCAATACAGATCACAATATCATCCATAAAAATCATAGTCCACTCCCATATGATCTAATGTGTCAAACTGTCTATCACTATTGCAAATATGATGTGTGTACATACAGTAGCAGGAATGTCACTGTTGTCTGTCTTATATAGGATGAAGTGACATCTACCTGTCTGTCAGGCCATTGTGGACCATAGCCTGTTGTGACATATACATATATAATAATCTGATATTTCTGATGACATCAGCAGTGTCTGTTGGAGACAAGAGGACAGTGGCCCTTAGGCTGCTGTAAAATGCTCTGTGTAACATCCACCAACAACTCATACACATACACACACAGTTGACTACATTGAAAACAGAACCTCTACCTATCATCTAGGTCTACATATTACTGAGCAGAGTACTTAATGCATGCACCACAGCACAATTCTGATTTCAGCAGGACTGCAGGTGATCTTAAGGTAGATGACACCAGCAGGCCATGTAGAGGACAAGAGCTTGGAGGGCTGCCTTGACTCGATGTTTGCGCAAGCACAAGAACAGTGCAAAACAATGCCATTTGAGAAGTCAAGCAGTGTGGGATACACACACCATTCTTTATAGAGTTGGTTGTAGTGAGAATAGAACCCCTAATTATCTAGGCTTACATACTTGTCTGATTTTAAAATGACCTATCAAAGTTCACAGACTACAGATCAGAGCACTTAACACATGCACCACACCTCAAGTCTGAGCATTGTACGACTACAGGTGAACTTATACTAGATGACATAACCAAGCAGTGTGTTAAAAAAACAGCTTGGGAGGCCTGCATTGTCACATTGCTTTGTAGTGTCATCTACAGCAGATGAATACCATTTTGTAGCCTAGTTGTGTAACAATACCCTTTTTGAGCCTATTTGTCTGTTTGCATTTGCATGAGCAAGCCTGTGAGCACCATTGGCTGGGCCTGTCCTTGAGGGAGAACACAACATTATCTATTACAACTTGTACAGAACAGGGGTTATTCATCATGCAACCACTTACATAACAATGTACACTGCTATACATGAGGTACCTAACACATGTATGATCAAACTTATAGTATTCTCCTGGAAATGTGGGGGATAATAACTGTGACAAACACCCATATACCATTGGTTTGAGGCAACATAGTTGAGTTACTGTTATGGCAGTTACAAGGGGACACCATTGGTTTCAGGATGGGGGAACAAACCACATCTATTGTTAGGATACAGACAAGTCTGAAGTCAGACAATGCAATGTATAACCTCACTTTCTAACTTCTGTCTTGAATGATGTACCGGTAATGTGCTGCAGTAAAATTGTATGACAGTTTCATGGATGAGGCCTACTAATTACAAATGGGTACATACTAGTAAAATAGTGTAAGTAGTCAGCTGTTACTTTAATTTCTGTAGAGATACACCACCTATTTACTTGCATACTGTACCAAGTTCATAGATACAAGGGATATATTATAATACTCTACAAGACTACAGTGTAGGTTAAGGACCTATCTTGAAAATGCAGTGGTTGGCACAACTGTAGTGCAGGGCTGTCTCTGTCTGATGCAAGTAGTACACACCCAATACATGGATAGGTACAGTTAGTGTCATTTGCCTGGCATTAGTTTTAATGTATGTATGTGAGTAGGAGAAAAGTATTAGTCCCTAGGTCCCTAAGTGATCAGTGAATATGCTATGTGTTGTCACTTAGCCAAAGCAAGGGCATACTGAGCATGCATACATCTACCTACATGGACAGCAGCTGTGGGTTTCTTCTCTGAGTCCTCCCATGACTGTTTTGACCTAGGCATTGGTGGGAGGATGTGTGTCACTTCCATTTGTTGATCCTACTGCAGCTGTTTCCACAGGATCGGATTGTGGAGCATAGCACATATTGTGAATATTTGTGTACAAGTGCATGGAGTATGCTGCAAAGTTCCATCAGATATATTGAGGCACCAAAAATGTGACTTCAGAATCCCAAACAAACACACTATGATGTCCCTAGTTTGTGTGTGTGTGTGTTCATTATGGCATTCTTCCTTTAGTGTGTGTGCATTTCAGCTGGGTGTCATCATTCAAGATTGCAGGACATAGTCAGCATCACCCAGTAAATGACCCTGTGGGATGTGTCCCCTAGAAAACATCTGGTACAGCTGTGATATGTGCCAGATATAGGAGTTATGATAACTACCAGGGCTGCCAGCACACACAGTTAAGATAATCCCCTGAGCATTGCACACGACTTGGCAGTTGATAGAGTGGTATCCATTGTGGTTAAGGTAGATTCTACCCTGCTCACCAGGTGGTGCATTGATGTATACATGAGTGCAATCTATGACACCCAGCACTTCAGGGTAGTGCACTACATGATAGAACCACTGCATATTGCTAGCCCTGTCCTAATAGGAAAGGCAAAAAGATATGTGTTCACTAGCATGTAGGAGCATAGCATCCAGGAAGTAACTTGGATGCTGATGGCTATGACACCACCATCATGTCCCCTGTTGTTCTTTGAAAAGTACCTGTAGCTAATATCCTAAGGGCTGCACATACCTTAGTTTCTAACGGGATGGGTTCCCCTTGGTTGGCTTTGGCTTTGAGTAGAGGGTGGCAGTGCTCACAGAGTTCTTGTAATATGTTCCTGTCTACCCTGTAATGGCCTACAATCTTCAGCTCATGTAGCTTCTGGAAAGTTACCTGGGCCTGAACACTCTTCTTCTTCTTGGCCTAGGCCTAGTTTCAGCAGCACCAGCAGCACTGGTTCAGCCTCTAGCACATACAGATGTAGAACAGCTGCAGAAGCCCTTACCATTATCTCAGTTAAAATTTCAAAGTCTCTATTCCAATGGTCTTGAAGTGTCCCGAGCAAATCAGAATGTGGGCTGTATTCATGCTTTATACATTTCTTGAGTAGGTCAACCATGTGAGATTGGATAATTAAGATGGATTTCTCCTGCTTACACAAGAATTAAACTGATTTAAATGTCCTGCTTCAGTGAGCAGTAGTGCCCTGTGTGCATAATTAAGGTAAACCATGTAAAAGTTTTATATTTTCATCCCTGTTGTCAGGAAACATACATAAAATGCTAATTATTGCAATATACAAGCTGAAACATCAGAAATGAATGAGAAAAGTTGCCATACACTGTATTTGAATTGAGGACAACCTGCACTCCAGTCCAATACCTAACACCTGTTGCCAGAGGAGTAGCAGTAGTGCAAAGTGCCATAACTGGAGGCTATTAACAATGCACAGCCCCAATTACAGGGTTTGCATGATGCCCAGCAGTGCTCAGTAATATTAATTGAATGCATCCAGTTTCTATTTTGAGCTGTCTAGCTCATGGCTGATAATTGGGTGGTCTAGTCATGAAAACAAGGTATATATCACCAAAATCATTTGTGGTAGGGGTGCAGTGTGGAAACATGTGCAATAGACCCCCCCCAAAAAAAAAATAAGTGGTCTGACATACACCCCTGATGTCATCGACATCCATTGGAAACATAAACACTGTGTAGGAGCTTACAGGAAAAGTGAACATCCCTACATTGTTCCTTCTTTTTGTGAGTCAACAAATCCACTGATTTTTGTGAACATTTGCATAATAACTGTGCTGACAGCCTGGAATCTACATGGTTGGTAGCCGAGTAAGCTAGGCAATAGCACGAGAGCATGAATTTAAACTCACAAGGCAGGGTATTACATTACCTATTATGACATTTCTGGTATTCATTTTTAAAACCTTTTGCAGCATGCACACTATGAAAACATGAGGTAAAAAATAATTTACAGTTAGACCAATCTAACACCCCCCCCCTCAATGCTTTCGGACATCCACAGTGTATACATCACACATTATAGGTGTGTTGCTACCTTTTCATGGGCATTCTGTCCATATTTCTAGACATTTACATGCCATTACTTCCGTGTAGACTCCTGTACATGGAAAATTTCCATGTACACTACTAACACAGATACAGAGTCTACACGGTTGTGTTTAAGGTTGTTGAATCACTCCACCATGCTGTTTTGCTTCATTTGCATAAATTTCAGCTACTTATGCTGAAACTTGCATTCCACAAAAGTTTCCAGAATTGCGTATGCGTGCGTGTGAGTGTGTGCCACTACACAGAGTTTACTGAATCTAAAACTCACTGCACCCATGTTCATATTGTGCTACGATGTGCACGTGGAAAAAAATGACCATGTAAGCTTTATTGAATTTGTACCTTGATGTATATATTCAGATTCTGATATATGCTCTTTTAGATTTTATACATGTCAAAAATGTATAGTAGCAGTATATTCAGTAAAAAACCTATACATAAACTTTTGAATATTGTAGGAGTAGGAACAATAATTCTGAATATTTCAGTATGACCATCTAATGACAGTAATTCAAAAGCACCTTGGAAATTTTAATTTGTTACTTTTTACAGTGGATTAAATATTCTTATTTTTATGTAGCCCCTCTTTGGTGTATGTATTGAAACACGCAAAGAGTGTATGTACCACTGTGAAGCTGTTTAACTAAAGTATAGCATTTTATTCCTAGTATACTAGATTTATTGTATGGAAGAATATAACAGCTAAAAATGTTCCAAAGGCTAATGTGTTGTCAATGAAATCAACACCACACATAAAATCCCTTACAGGGATAAAGCGCGCACACACACACACACACACACACACACACACACACACACACACACACACACACACACACACACACACACACACACACACACACCATTATATACCTGCATTGTTGCCTAAGAGCAAGAGGTTTCTCATCTGGGGTGCCTTCTTTGCAGAGTCTGCATGTCCTCCCTGTGTTCATGTGGGCTTCCTCTGGGTCCTCCAGTTTCCTCCCACATTACAAAGACAAGTGTCTAGAGCATTGTCTCATTTCAAGTCAGACTTTTCCATTAAACAAATGTCAAATACATAATAAAATAAAATGTTATAATTGTATATGTACATATATACACAGAGACATACTGTGCAATACAAGACAGATAGATCTGGTCATTACTGGTCAATGCTGGTCACAGGGCAAGTGATGGGTCTACATACAATAATGTGAAGATCGTTAACCAGGTTACAGTAGAAATATGACATATATAATCTAGTATATATCTGTGAATGTAAAAACATGTCCTATGTAGCATATACTATACAAATATGTGGCATGTATATGCTGGGAATTGTGGATAATTAAGGAGCACACAGACTATATGTACATGCCCAAGGGACATTCCTCATGATGCCTACCTTCTCTGGTAAGGTAAACAACAACAACATCCTGAACCACATGTCACATTGTGCAGGCCATCTCATCAAATATTTCCTGCATCATGGCCTGCATCTACTCATGGATAGCATCTTTTATCAGGTCTTTCTCATCTGCTTATGAAAATGGTCATCCATTGATCCAGCCAGAGCAATTGTGTGTGACATAGTTAGAGTTCACTCTCCATAAAACTCAAGGGAGCCCATCAACAAATCAAGAAAGGAATGTCATCAATACACTCTGGCACTGCTTTGCCTGCAGTCATGTAGGAAGACTGCTGCGATGTCCCTGCTTAAGTGTACCTTAAAAATGTTAACACTGGCAGTGGATACACTATATTCATGAGTCATGACACGCACGGTAATGTTAATGATATCTGTGTATGATGGGTTGACAGTATTTCTGCAATGTAAGGTGTAAATTTCATGACATGTTACACATAGGTATGACATGCAGACATCTGCATACCCTTTTGGGAGCATGTGAAACTAATTGTCCTCAGATCAGCTATGTAAAGGACAACCTTCACAAAGGACAACCTGACAATATTTTAATCTGTCAAGAAACTAGCACAGTGTGCAAGAGATGTACATATGCAATTTCCTTTGCGGCAAAAGTCTCACAATCCAGGTTGACAAGAACATGCACACATGCACACAGACACACACACACACACACACACACACACACACACACACACACACACACACACACACACACACACACACACACACACACACACACACCATGTTTTGCTGAGGCACTTGAAAGCATTCTTCCCAAACCTCAAAGACCTTCTAAGTCTGCAAATGACAACACCTATCCTCACCAATCTCGAAAGTTCACACTAAAGGCAACACCAAAACCACACATATGCCTGCATCCAATAGTCTTCAAAAAAGAAGCCCATCAGGCAAGCAAACATTTTACCCAGGACTCCTGTCAGAGGGGACTCCATTGTACAATAGACACATATCCCACTTACCAGGCTGGACAAGGAGAAGATTACAGTTAGTTGCTTATCTGGAGCAAGCATCTGCCAAGTTACACATGCTCTCAAGTTATTGCACCACAGATATCAGTATGATTCCATCATAATCCAAGTGGGTGTAAATGACCTGAGACCTACCTCTTTGGATTACATGCAGAGAGACATTATAGGTCTCTCTGAATATGTGTCTCAGAATGGTATGTGCCTTGCATTGACAAGCATTCTACCCTCACCAAGGATGATGCCACAGTATGAACAAAAAATGATAGGCTTTAACAACTGGTTAGTTTCCGGTGATAGTTTAGGGAAATTCAATATCTGTCAGACTGACAGGGCATGGTCAAAAGATCCATGTTGCTTTGCCAAAGATGGCCAACACCTGTCCTCCTCAGGGCTTCTAGATATTGGCTAAAATTTTAATCACCCTCTTAGAGCCTTTCTTAAGCAATGCCAAATAGATAAGCATACTGATATGACAAATAAAACTTAAAGGAACCTAAAGGTGTTACTGCTTATTTCTAGGAACCTTAACAATAAAGTCCACACCCTAAAGCTCTCCTCATTCTGGAGAATACAGACATGTATGTCATTACTGAGATATGGCTTAAGCTGCAAAATTTACTGCACTAGTGCAAGGGCTTCCACATGTTTAGACCACCTGCCACACAGACAGGGACTAAAGGTGGAAGTGTCTGGATCTACATTAGCAACAAATGTCTCTCAGGCTGGTTAAACAGGATGATACCTTGTAATTCATCCAAGTGCAAATCACCTTAAATAGAGTCCCTTGCTATATGTCACCATCTAGATCTCAAGTATCCCACAACTCTTATCTAGACCTACTGGAGGCACTCTCCATTCAGCCAAGCACTCCATTCATGGAAGACTTTAACTACCCCTCTATAGACTGAAATATGGTAGAGAGCTGCATCCCCTGTGTCACATCCTCACTGGTGAGCCTGGATCACAAGGCTGTCTCACTCAAAATAAAAATCAGCTTGCAACAAAACCTGTTACACTTAGAAACTATTCTAAAGTAAACTACATTTTATTAACCAACAGTATGACAAATTTCAATGTCCTGCCCTCCCAGACTCCACAAAAGCCTATGCAGAATTATTCAGAGAAAAAAATGTACAAACTTGTAAATGGTGGCACAGAGGTTGCTATACCTACCAGAAATAAGCTCCAAACAAACTCCCCAAAAAAGACCACACTGGTGGAATCCTAATCTTAACTGGGAATATAACAAAAGGAAGAAAAGTTGTGTACAAAATCAGAAAGAGCAACTCATACTGAGAAGAGCTTGCTAATAAAATTAAACAGGAAACTAAGAGGACTAATTAAATCCTACAAGACCATTACAAGCTCAAGACAGCATCTCAGGTTAAAGACAACCACAAGGCCTTCTACAGCTATGTCCAAAACCAGAAAGGTAACACATAACAGTGTGCTGAACTGTTAATAAATGGTGCCACCTTCACTGAACAGAGTGACTGGCCAACAAATTCAGCTCAAGCTTTACCCCACAACTCCCCCTACCACCCCTTGTGAAATACCCACTAGCATAACTTTCCCAGAGGTATCAGCAAGAAGCAGGTCATGGCAGTGCACACTAAGACTAAAAACAGAGCCTCAATGGGCCTGACAACATCCCAGGTTGCCTCCTAAACAGCCTGAAACATAACATGTCATTGCTACTATTGTTATATAAAAGCTGTAAATGCAAATAGCAGAGTACTTGTAATAACATCACATGAGATACAATTAAGCAGTACTGTGCATTTTCTCATAGGTTCATAGGTATATACTAGGCTAGCAACAACCAGGGCCTTTATAAGCCTAACCACACAACCCAACCCAATTGTATCCACTGGTAACATGTGTGTCTTAATTAAATGGTATGTTTGTTAGGAGAGGTATGTTAATTCGGATGGGTATGTTTTTAGGAGGTTGCTAAAAAGTCATGGGGTGGTATGTTAGTTAGAGAATGCTTACTACCAGCCTATGTCTATAAGAGACATGAGTGCCAGCCCAGGGATGAATCTATGATTACCCATCCAATGTTAGTTAGGGAATGTTTAAACTGTAATCCACTGTGTACATGCAAACATCAGTTCCATCACTTCTAGAGAGAGGTACCACAGACAAGGATAAGAGTGCACAGCATATTCATCTTTGACTCCAAATGACCATATCTAGCACTTGTACTACAATGCTACAATAACTGTAATAGCTACATGGAAAAATATATCTGCACCCCCAGTGCCAGTCCAGACAGTGCCTTCATTGTACTGTCATCCATCAATTGGGTGCTAACTCTATCCACCCTGTTTATAGGAGTAAAAAAAATACCATTAACAAAAATGCTGCCAGCAATTATTGCAGGGCTCTACTATCTTCCTAAGCAAGCATTGATACTAAGAATTACAGCAGCGGCACTGAGCAGACACATTGATAGTCAGCTCTGTAGAGGTACATGCTTAATTCTTGGGAGTTTGAATGTAGCCATTAATGTTATGCAGTCCTGCATCTCACAGTTATGGAGAACATAGCGACAATATATAGAAAGGATGAGAACAGCAATGTGGCAGGAACGATAGCAAGATGCTCAAACATGTGCTGAAATCACCTACTATTCTGCTGCTATATTTGTGAATTTATGAGTATTGACATGTGCTAATAAGGTATGCGTAAGTATACTAATCCAGTTTGAGTCAACTCATTTTCCCAAACTAATATAGGATACAGAGTACAGCATATATTTATGTTGTATGCAAATGTGACCCCTCTATTACTGCCATACCTCTCAATCTCTTAGAGCAAGAAATCTAGACAAAGTCATAAATAAAAGTTGGACAAAAGCCCAACAATAGGGACAATTTTTAAATATTGCTTTTACAAACTTAGAAATGTGATAGGTTAACAGAATTTGCATTAGTATACATTTTCTAAAGGGTATGACGTCTGAAACTCAAATGTCTGTCATTATTTTCTGACTTCAGTCTTCAATAATTTGCCAATGATTTCCTAGAAAACCACAATTTTGTGAAAAACAGACCAAAAATATGAGGCAAAAATCTGGGCAGTCTGAAAACATCTGTACTGATGAGAGGTGTGGTTAATGCACCTACATGTATATATAGCACAGATAAATGCAGTATGTGCACACATTGTTGCACATGCAATACATACGGGTCATTCTGCATATGTGTTTGCATACGTATGATGACATTTGCACATACCTCCACATGTCACACAACAGTGCAGTATAAGCATAAACTGTACACTCCAACAAGCCAAGAAGATGTACCGTGACCCACAGGTGGTCTTTGCGCACTGGTACCAGGGTCATATGTGTACTGTGTAGGGCATCCACTTAAATGGGTGGGGAACACAGCATGGTGCATTTGTATACTAGACCTAAGTGTAACCATCCAAAACAAGTAGTCTTACCACTCCACATGACATGCTGAAACTGTGTGGATAGCATGACTTATCACCCTACATACATCATGCATGAGAAAATAAGCTAAGCATCAACCTTTATATCACTAGGTGGGTTGCAAATTGGCTCACAGATAGAACCCACAGTGTGAAAGTAGCTGACTCCAAGGCAGACTACTGTCCAGTCAGGAGTGGAGTCCCACAAGGTTCTGTCCTGGGTCCTCTCCTGTTTGGTATCTACTTCTCTGAAGTTCAGGCCAACAAGAAGGGGCTCTGTCTGACAAGGTTCGCAGACGATTGCAAGTTGGGAGCTATTATTAACTCCCCAAGTGATGTTGACATCCTACAGAAAGGCATCACTGAAATCAACGACTGGTGTCAGAACCATGGCCTTAAGCTTAATGCTAAAAAATATGTCATCATACCCTTTGGGAAAAACCCGGTTCACATGAATTACCACATCGGTGGTAGTCCACTGAACACAGAAGGTGTTGTAAGAGATCTGGGAACACAGGTTGACAGCAACCTCTCTTTTGACCACCTCATTGTCACTGTAGTCAGAAAGTCCTTCTATGTGGCACATCTAATTACCAAGGGATTTGCATCCAGGAAGAAAGAGGTCATTGTCTCCCTCTACTCTTCCCTAATTAGGCCAATCATCAAGTACAATGCCCCATTTGGCATGTACCTCACTAGACACCTGCAACAACTGGAGGGGCCACAAAAGTACCTCACAAAGAGTATCTTAGGCCTTAAACACTTGTCCTATGTGGACATACTCAAAAAACTCCAGCTATTCTCTATCTCATATTGACTACTTAGATGCGATCTCTGGCTGACTTACAAAGCCATGCCTGACCCAGCTGTGTTTGAAATGCTACATCTAAAGAAATCCCAATTTCGCCACACCACATACCCCAGAGACCTCAACCTCATTACCACAATCAACAGAACAAGCTGGAGGGACAGGTTCATAACCCAGAGACTGCCCATGCTATGGAATAGACTTCCTATACATGTCAAACAGAGCACCTCATTGGCCATCTTCAAGAGAAATCTTGATGAGTGAATGAGAAATAGAAAATTCCCAATGGGGATCACTCCAGTAGCTCTACTCAATAGGGGCACTGGGAACTAAGGTCAGGTGGCACGATGCCAGGGTAATTCTATGGGCTAGGCTTGTAAAGGCTCCAGGGCCATTAGCCTAGTACACACCTATGAACCTATGAACTTATAATGTCATAGCAGCAAGAAAAGTAAGGAAAGGCATATTACACATGACACACTGAATTATACAGTATTTTTCCATACTTTATAAATGAATTGCTTATTCTGATAACACACACACACACACACACACACACACACACACACACACACACACACACACACACACACACACACACACACACACGCACACACACACACACACACACGCACACACGCACACACGCACACACACACCTGAAATACACAATTCTGCTCATGTCAGATTTATTTATTTTATTTATTTATTTTACATTTGTTTACTGGGCTAGTCTAGCTGGATATATGTCCATTTTCAGTAGAGGCCCGGGGAGAAAAGCTCCACACATAACAAAATAAGGCAGACAGCACAAGTTGTTAATAAAGACAAACCCTGGGATTCATGAACCTTGCGCCAGGCGGACGCATAGCGTAGGCGTTACAACGCCAGATATGGCCGCCGAGCGATTCAGGTACGATCCAATTCCACGTGCATTACCGGCGTGTGCCGGATTTGCACCGTCTCCGGCGTAGGTATGTTAAATACCCCATGTGCGGTGTTGCACCATGCAAATGAAGGCAGATAGCGATCCACGAAGTGGCGCAGGCGTAGCATAAGGGCACGGCAATGTAAATAAAAAAAAACGGTTTACATTTACCCAAACATGACATAGGAGTAATGGAATGCTATCAACGTCAGGTATCACAGTGTTGCCACATGCCAATGGCGAAAGACACAGAGAATGTCAAAAGAAAACATGCACAACATGTAAATAATGACATAAATGGTATGTCCACAGAAACACACATCAGAACCCCAGGACATGTCCGCGGAAGGTGCTAAACAATGAAATAATATGACAATGTCATAAAAGAGCAGTGTAATATACATCAGCTTCACAGCCACAATACACCATGGTATGCATGGAAAGCCACATCCACGGTGCAAGGGTTGCCAAGGAGTCGCGGCAGTGTTCGGCGCGGTAACTATGAATTAGTAGTCAATGCCATGCAAATGAGGCAGATGATACTGAATCGCAAAACCCCCGCCGGCATAAGGCTGTACCAAACGGCGCAGCGGTAATACACCGAGGAGTGGCTCAGAGGGAATACATGTCAACCGCAGAGGGGTGTGCCACTGTAGGAAGAAGCACATTGGAGCCCAGCAAACATGGGCTGTACATTGCACAGCACAGCAGCAGGACCGGCGTGTGGGGAAATAGTTGAGCTGAGAGCACACAATGCGTGCGGAGATGCATATGCACGAGGATGACTACATTCCCGTAACCCAGTCATGTGACGCCCGCCCCGTCAACAACAACGGATACAGGAAGGTGATGCTGTGAATATGAGGAAATGCGGAAGCAGTGTAATCGGAGTAGTAATGAGCAATCAACAGTAATCAACCCACGAAGGCCAATTGGCGGCAGCTGACAACTCTGCAAGCAGAAACCTGCAAAATGGGATAGGGGAGGTATATGAATGCAAAGAAAGTAGGGGAGGTATCAGATTACAAAGAGTGAAGACCTGACACAGCAGAGCCAAGTAGACAGGCAGCATAACGGCGGCAGCACACAAAACGCACGCTATGCCATGTCCCAGAAACCACACATGACAGGGCTCTGCAGGATGCATGCCAGGAAATAGTAGGTGCAATGTGCAGAAACAGTAAGGTAAGGTCGAAATCTAAACCAATGCAGGCAAGAGTAATGCAACACCAAAGGCAACAGCGTTGCAGTGCCAACGGTAAAACACGGAAGATAATCCACAGATACGACCGCACAGACACACCCTATGACATCACCGGGTGTACAGCACAACAGTATAAAGTGTGATCGCACACAACACACAGCTGTGTATTCCCAAATGCCGCACTCTAGGTGTAAACACACGGGGAACTTTTAAAATGTTCATGTTGGGTGCCGCCGTGGCCGTGATCCATCAACATGTGTTAGAGACAGACGGAGTTGTGGAGGAGGGTGCCGACAACTACCGTAGGCCTCAGAGGAGAAGGAGAGTGTTCAGACCAAGGGTAACCTACCAGGGGCTACAAGACCTGGAGATAGTAGAGCGTTACAGGGTGGATAGGGACACTTTACAGCAAATAGCAGAGCTGTGCCGGCCACGCCTGAGAACAAGAAACAACAGAGGGGAGCCCATCCCAGTGGACACAAAGGTATGTGTAAGCTTGCGAATACTGGCCACAGGTACCTTTCAAAGGCCAACTGGGGATATAATGGGTATCTCACAGGCATCAGCATCCAGGGTACTACACCAGTTTCTGGATGCCATGTTACCACATGCCAACGAGCATATATACTTCCCCAGATCTCAGGAGGAGTTGGGTAGCAATATGCGCCACTTCCACCGTGTGGCACAATACCCAGAGGTACTGGGTGCGATAGACTATGACATACAAATCAAGTCACCACCTGGGGAGCAGGGTAGACGCTACATAAACCGCAAGGGATTCCCCTCCATCAATTGCCAGGTCGTGTGCAATGCGCAGAGCATTATCATGGATGTGTGTGCTGGCAGCCCTGGAAGCTACCACGACTCCCATATCTGGCATGCCTCACAGCTGTACCAGGTATTCGCCAGGGGGGACATCCCACAAGGCCACCTTGTGGGGGATGCTGGCTGTGCACTGGAGCCGTGGATGATGACTCCCATCAGAAATGCACACACACACATGCAAGAACGCCATAATGAGGCACACACACAAACCAGAATAATCATAGAGCGTGTGTTTGGGATGCTGAAATCACGGTTCCAGTGCTTGGATACATCCGGTGGAGCCTTGCAGTACTCTCCAGGCACATGTGCCCACATATTCATAGTATGTGCCATGCTACATAATATGATCCTGCGGAAGCAGCTGCTGCAGGGACATAATGGTGAAGGGCCACAAAGCACACCACAACCGCCAAGGCCAGTACAGGCACAGAGGGTTCAGGACCATGAACACACTGTGCCAGCCCCAGTAGGCAGACGGAGGCGTACCCAATATGCCTATGCCCTGGCAAAGAGGGAACGTACAACACATACTCTCACAGTGTAGGCCCCATGGACTGACACCTCCCTACCTGCACACACAGTGAAATGGACGGCACACAAACATGGCCACCCGTAAAGTGTACCGTGTGGGTGACCCCATGTGTGACTCCAACATAGGCAGCACCCAAAAACTGCACACCCAACAGCCAGCGGAGCATGGAACGCCAACACCTGAACCGTACGTGGGTCCTACAGCAGACGGCGTTGCTGTATGCTGCCACGTTTGCCACAAGGTGTATACATATAGACATGCAGATATGTGCATATACAGATATGGAGATAGATATAATTACACACATAGAAATATATGTACACATATACATATAAGTACAACGGGTAAGACAGGTAATCAGAGGGATGTATGGTGACAGAGAAGTAACACGCGATATCTGTACATAGTAAACATAGTGAATGACAACCTGAGCATCCGGGAGGTTTAACAGAACAGGAAACCGCCACCCATGGAAAGGTCAACATACCGAAATGCATAACCGCAACTCGGGATGATCGCCAGGCCACAGTACAGTAACAGTACATGCGCGGGTAATACTACGATGATATGAGGGGGGAGGTAGATACTGCCGCCGGTGATGCGGGCCACGCAGGTACCGTGTGCAACCGTCCCTGTGACTGCCGCAGTATGTGTATGTGTGCGGTGAGGGTGCCGTGTGTTCCGCTGTGCGAGTGTAATGTGTGTGCCACTGTAAAATGTGTATGTTGGTGCCATGTGACAGGTGGAGTGGAACAACATGTGTAGGCATACAGTATAGTAACCTCAGGTGTATGTACACCAGTACTCCCAAAGTAGTACTGACAGCCCTTTCCTGGCTAGGCGTGTGGCGACGTATAACGATGCAAAGTGAAAATGTCCCAGAATGTACCACAGGAATATACCCCACATGAAATGGAAAGGACGTATGTACAAATCATGACCGTATGTATGACACCGATATGCTAATTGCAAAACGATACGTCGGCAAAGTTACAAAGCAATAGGTATGTACCGCGGAAATACGCATGTGCTACCCCGGTACTGATCGTGGCCACGTATCGGCCCGTAAACACCGCTGTGTGTTCTACAAGTGTCAAACAAGCAATCGCCACCTGAATAGGTGGCAACCACTAGCAAACAGGCCATCCCAAGTACAGGACCACAATGACTGTAAATATCTGGGACAGAATGACAAGGGATAGACGTCACGTACAAACAGCCGCAGATATACCACCGATGTGACGGAGGAATACAAGCAGGAAGCACACACACAGGCGATACCAACACCACATGACAACAACACAACCCACACTCCCGGAACAACAGACAAGTAACTGCCAACTCCCCAGGCAGGGACGGAGCACACAGACAAGCATACCGTGTATGTAGAGATGTAAGGCCCACAACCCGTATTCGTCACCTACAACCTCCGATATTCCCCATCGCACATATCAAAGGGATACAAGCCATAATAGCAGCACAAACATACAGGCAGTCAATGACAGCTGCATAACCGCAACATCTCGTGTGGGAAACACTATGAACAGCGGATGCATACTTGCATCCGTTGTGTAAAGGAATACAACAGCTATGTTACACATCCGAATGCAAAACGCCATCAACAGACGCCGTCAGGACAGGGATACCCATATGTCGAACAGAATACCATACCCAACACACACAATCCACGGCTAACACCACTGCGAAATGTACCTGACGCCACACATAGCGGCTGCAGTTACACATAACATAACACAATACAGACCATCTCCACGAAGGTAGGGCAAATAACCTACGTCCAGGTGAGGAATGCAACCATGCCCTAGTTACGACGCGTAATGTACGAATGGAGTAGATGCACAGGTGATATGCGCACAAGTACATACTGAGAAACAGCCATTGGTGTGATGAACCCACATGTTGCAGGTAACGACGGATATAAGGATGACTCCCAGGATATTCAAACCGTATGCTCATACCGAACTACAACTCAAAAACGGATAGAGTGAGAAAGCAATAGCGACACGCAACGAAAAATGGAAGGAAACACAGAAAAGGTATGTAGAACCCACGATATGTACGGGTGTGTAACGCATGATGTGTATGACGAAGCTGCACTGTATGTGAATGGTGTTTGTAAGTAAGGATACTTGTACATAATGCAGAGAGTGGTGAAAGGTGGTTATGTAGTGCTATCCTGCTGAGCATACCAATGACTGTGGACACCGTGTGCATAGCAGTGGGACATCATGTACACAGCTGGGATAACACAAGGGCTGCCACAGGGGGGCATAACACAGAACAATGCCACACCACACACCGATGCTGGCAGTGGATGTCCAACAAGGAAGTGCCATAGCAGGGGATAGGACATGTATGTATACTGTCACTGCACACATGTGTATGGGCATATACCGTCGATGTCATACGTAATGTGCACACGACGTGCACGTATGCCTTGCAGTAGGGGATACTATGTCAACTATGTGTAATGTAAAGCTGTCATGGTGGATATGACAGACATCATACACAGTATCACAGGCATATCATGCATAATGGAGTTATGGCCTATTGGTATGTACAATAACAGGATAAGTATGGCCTGTACATATGGGACAGAGTAGTAGCATAATAGCCATCCGAAATGGAAGGAACACCAAGTAACCATGGACAAACGATCTGTAGCAGGTGCAATGTGGGCAACAATGAAGTCCGGCAGGTCCATGTGTAAACACAAGTGCAGTGGACACTGTAGTGTCACCTCCCCATGGTAGTGTCCAGTGAACAGCAGAGGTGGGTGTCAACTGCATGTCTACACAGTACTGCTGCTGTGGTGGTACCATGACTACGTGTCACTCAAACAGCAAGGGAGCTATCACATGAACAGTGCCACTGTGTGTCCCTGTGGGATGCACAGGACCTATGTTCCACAGCACGGTGTGTGTTGTGTCTCGTAAGTAACACAGAAGCCCAGCCCATGCAATGTGGCATGTGTGCACATATCCATGAGTGGTCCGTTCACAATGCCCACTGCAATTGCCATGTATGAGTACTACATGCATCAGTAATGTGGAGGACATGGTCCATGTCAGAGCAGAAGACACCCCTGTGTATGTGGTATGCAGATGTGTACAGATGTGTTACCCGTCTGTCAGCCGCATATGTAAACTGTCTGAGCCTGGTACACATCATGGCATGATAATGCTGTGCCATGTAAAGTCGTAGCCATTGTGGAAGGTACACCACGAATGTGGTATTGTAACCCTGCCCATGTGTAGATGTGTGTATGCCACAGGTACAATGGCTACCTATGTACCAGCATCACACACAGTACAGATAGGTGTGGCCCTGCAGATGTGTACCCATGCCACAGTGGAATACGGCAACCACAGCACCATGTGGGGCATGTGTGTGTACAGCAACCATGTACAATCTGATATGCATGTACGGGGACAGTAGCCATGTGATACTCAGTGGATGAATGTTGCTATGCAAAGGTGATGTGCATTCACCATGTGTCATGCATCCTGATGCCATGACACCCACATGATGTATCTGCCACACCGACACCCATACGGTTGTTATCAGTATGAGCTGGTGGAGCTATAATGGTGCCAGGTATGTAGATGTGGGATATCTAGGCATGGACATGTGGAATGGTGCTGAAGGGCAATCTGAGGACAATGTCTGATCTGTTGCCCTCTGTACTACACCAACCACCCATGCAATGGTATGACAGGTGGCCAGCATGTGTATGTGGCATGCTGTGGCACACAGAAGCCCAACAAGGGTGCCAGTAAAGGCATGGAGGTCATCAATGGGTGTGTGAAGCACGTTTGTGAGGATGTGCCCCAGTGCCATACAGAATGGTCCAGTCATGGGTGTACGAATGCAGTCCCACACGTGCAATGCAGTGCCACCCATGTGTAGTGCGATAGATGCGGCAGTGTGACGGTCAAGGTACACAATGTCCGACAACAGGCTAGCAGTGAAGTCAGTGGGCTAGTGTGGAGACACATACCAAACAGGTTGGCGGGACATAACAGCTAAGGAGATCGGAAGGTGACATTGGGACAGTGTCGTAGGACATAACGTGTGCATGGCAGTACCATGTATGTGTCCACAGGGACATTACGATGTCCATGTATGGATTGCAACCCTGTAGTGAGTGAGAGTGTGTATTGTTGGTAGGTACACCATTGCCTGGCATGTTGCCAACATTATCTCAGTCAGCAATGCCTGGATGACTGTTGTACGCGACATCGAATGTGGATGTAGCCAAACAACACAGACATACCACCACACTGCCTGAGGACCCACACTGCAACGTGCGGCAGTCATGTGTAGGTAGCTAGCCTTGGAGCATGTGATGGACCACGAGGACCCACCATCGCTGTCAAGTGATGCACCCCACACATGTGAATATACCCACCGTGCAACAGCCTGCACATGTGCCCATACAGCAGATGTGCATGGAACATGACCACCACCATGGCGTCTGTGAAAAGGCCAGTACCACCATGTCTCTGTGTGGAATAGCATGGTCCCTACCATTGCGTACATGCTACGGAAGTGCACTGTGACATGTGTCAGCATAGTCATGTACACTGTCCATCTGCTGGGGTGCCATGCCATTAACAACCCCTGTCAGCAGACATCAGTAGTACCGGCTGTAGAACACACGTACCATGTATGCTGCGATGGGTGTGTGTCCAGGGTGTGGCTAGCAGGGCCGTGAAGCATATATGTTCATCTACCAAAGGGGGGATAACCCCAGGTTTAACACACCAGACACATGGAGGTATTGTGCATGCTGAGGGTAGTGTAGGTATGGTATGTGTTGTGTAATGTGTCACCCAGCTAGGTGGAGTGCATGGCCAAGCATGTGTGGGTACATGGGTGTCCATTCTAGGGAAGTGTGGGTTGCTGTCAGCACATGGCAGTAGCAGCTGTCCGAGGCCCAATGTACAGTATGACAACACAGACAGCATGTAACCTGTGGTGTACAGTGTAAGCTCTGTTGCGTGTTACAATGTGTCTAGCGGTCACAAACATGGGTATCTGAACATGGAGCACCTATGATGCATTGTGTTCGGCAAATATCCAGTATGTGTGCAAAACATTGTGTGATGTGGGATCCCCTCACCTGTGTGTGTTGCAGTCCAGGTATGTGCTTGTGAGGTATGATCCGTGTACAATCTGTACTTGCAGGTGTGCTGTGCAGAGCATGGAGGCAGGTCCCAGGCACTGCAGATAAATGTGAGTCGTGCACTAGTGTGTGTGCCTTGCTTGTGTGCAGCACAGTGGAAGGTGCAAGCATTGTCCCTCATGACCGCATGCCGTGCCTGCCTGTTACAGCCCTGCTGTAGACAGTCATGTGACACCACCACAGAGGCACTATAGCATGTGAAGATGTACATGTGTGCTCCACACCCCAGGCAGACGTCCGCAGGTCATGTGTGCCACAGCAGTGTGGTCGACCAGGACTGTCATAGTGGTCTGATACCACATGCCTGTATAAGTACAGTATGAGCATAGTCAACAGTTGCAGTGACAGAGTAGGTCAATGTACAGTGTCCCCGTGTTCAGACCACCGCCTACCGTACACTTGGCTAGACACACACCCAGAGGGTGAATATACCGGTGAGCCATCACATGTCCCAGTACAAGTAGCCTGTATAATGCCATCACAGGGTGGTCACAATAACATGTGGCATGACAGACATGTTGTACCAGGTGATGTGTCATGTGCGCATATGTTGAGTTGCACAGCCGTTCACACATCCGCAACATATCAGTGCATGATGCCTAGTGTAACATGATGTGTGGAACTGCACTGTGATCCACAACAGGGTCATCTGAGACAGGTGTGCTGTGAATGGTGTAACCCATGGTTCCACGGGATATACACTGGTGCTGTTGGCTGCCATGCTGGGGGCTACCAGTGGTGCCTGCAGTGGTCATACAGACATACTGCACACATTGTTCTGGCAGGAATGTCCATTGTTGTGGATGATGTGTTGCTACGTGAAGGTAGGTGTGTGTTGTGAATGTTACCCATCCAGATGTGACCATCAGGCGCAGTCATGGTTGTCGACGGCATCACACCCATCCACAGCTGTCAAAACCCTGTCCCCAGAATGTGTGCCAGCCGCCCTCATACTGTGTGACCTATGTGCAGATGGCGGAACACCTCCTACTGGCTGGCTAACAGTGTCATCTAGGAAGGCTATGTGATGGCTGGAATACGCCATCATAATGTATAATGATGGTATCCCAATGAAGTACATGGAATCACACGCAGTACGCCATGGCTGGCATGTAAACTATGTACAACAATGACTGTGTGACAGACACAAACAATGAGGAGCCATGTTGGACATGCACCCATGAGAACACCAAATGAGGTATGTTGCACATATTGATGTACAACTGTCAGCTATGGCCATAGCATGGATGCAGATGCATATCCCCCACAGGCAGTACCACGCCATGTAGGTAGGGTGGCATTTCACGACTACATGTGACAGTTGCTGTACCAACACATGTACTGCATATCCGTCATGTAGGGGTAGCAGTGGTACGTGACTGTTGTACATGTCTGTACATATGACCATGTCCCACAGGATATGTGTTATGTGTGTACAACACGTGTTGTACCGTCATCAAGCTGTGAAGTGTATGGCTGCCAGTGTACCTGTGTGACATGTTCTGCAATGGGTGCAAAGGTACGCAGTAGTGCATTGCATGCCCACATGCCCCACACAGGTGCATAGCTTGAACATACAATACAAAGAGGGAGTTGGATCATAGCAACCCACAAGAGGAGATGGGTACGGGTGGCAACCCACTACCACCCGTTCGGGTAAGGTGTGCATGTCCATGACACAGTAGCACCCGAGAAGCTAGCAGTACAGCAGTACAGGGTGGCATGCATAAATGTTCACTACTACCCCTGCGTGTCCCACCACTGGCCCGTGGACAGACAGACACCAACACAATGTGCAGAATCGACATGTGCACAGCACATCACTGCTGCCTACTGTAGAACAGGCTTACTGTGTAGACATGTGCACAGAAGGTCTGCGCCAGCCACACTCAAACCTGTTATGTGTCAAACCCCACCATTATTTTAGCCCATGCCACAGACAGATGTTCACGCATCTGTGTATGTACGTCTGGGAATGTCCCCGGCCTAGCAGTATAGCTGTGTCAGTGTTGCGAACATCATACTGAATGGGCTGTGTGTGTGAGGTGTGCGTCATACGTGTATGGTCCGATCGATGATACCATCAGTGCCCCTGCTATGTGAACATCCCTGTCCACATACATGGATACCTATGCTGTGCCCAACACCATGCTCCCCGTGGGAGGGATGGCACTGTGCAGTGCACCAGCTGACATGGGGTGGCAGCAGGCACTGGATGTAGACATATGTGGTACCCATGTCAGGCCAGGCAACCATCCATGTGCATGGGATAGCAGTGTGTGGGCACATACAGCACTGTGGAAACAAACGCTAAATCAACTTATAAAAACGAACAAGAAGAGGAACAGGTCACAAATCACGCCAGCCGAAGTAAAACAAATGAATCCTTTTACTTGTTGTAAGCGCTTTCATGCATACAAATACATACACTTCTTCAGACAAATACAAAGACATATTAAAACACTTATATATGCTTTGGATACCCAGCTGACCCATTTTATGAGCAATAATCAAATGAGTTAATTATTCAATTAAGTCAGGGTAATCCAAACAACTTGAGAAGCAGTACATTTTGACTGCCCAAAACTACACCAATCTTAAATACATGTATATTCTTAACCAACTACCAATGATTCTACATCATAAAATACAAAAATGAACATGAAAATAAATAAATCTGTCGACTAAATTATATATAAAGAATATATGAAAAATAATATATATGTATATGTGAATATGTGCAAAAATGCATTTATATATTTTATGACTACAAAAATACTTTACAAAACCATTATTGAATGCTAATATATGATAGTACAATATCAAATGTATTCATTTTTAATATCTATAATATGTTCAGAATTCCATATATCCTACGTTATACATTTTGATGGAACCCAAAAGGGAAAATATATAAATATTACATATTCATAATATAATATAATGTAATATAATTTATCTATTCAAGGCCTTAATGTTGAGAAGACATTTTATGGAGCACATATCATTAATTCCTGGAAAGGTGTATGCATTTGTTTTTAATTGCCAGAGGAGTTCATGCTCCTGTAATTTTAAACACCATGCTCCTCCTCTGGGATTTCTTTGAACTTTTTCAACAACATTAAATACAAAACTATGTGTCAGATTTTCACTAATGTGCTTAGCTAACGCATTTGACAGATTTTGCTTTGATATAGCATACAAATGCTCATATATACGTGTTTTCAATGCACGTTCTGTCTTCCCAAAATAATATGCAGCACAGTCTTTACATTTGGCGAGATAAACCACCCCCTGACTTTCACAGTTAAATTTGTCATTAATGTGGTATTTTATACCACGAACTGTGAAAGTAGACCCGGTCTGTATATATTTGCAATATTTGCAACAACCACACTTCATCATTCCTTTGTTTGGCTTATAGGTTGTTAATGGGGACTCGAAAAGTTGTTTAATAGTTAAACCCCTTTTATATACTATGGTTGGTTTCGGGCCAAATAAGGAATAGAGTTTCTCATTTTGCAATAGGCACTCCCAGTTGTTTGTCAGAACTTTTTTTATCTGCCCAATATTGGAGTTAAATTGTGTAAGAAAACTAGTATTATAGTTGTTAATTATAGCTCTGTTACTCTGACTATCATTGTACAGAGTGTTTGTATTTTCTATTTCTATACTGGAGGAAATGCCTTTATAAATGGGACCAATGATACCGTTCTCCCTTTTATGGCTTACTTCAGAATAAACTGCATTGATTAAATCATTTGGATATCCCCTATTATAAAACATTTCGTGTAATCTTTCACATTCTTCTTCAAAATTTGTATCTGTTGAACACATACGAGAAGCCCGGACAAATTGTCCTTTAACAACCCCTTTCTTTTGATGAAAGGGGTGACTGCTCGTGAAATGTAAAAAAGAATTACTGTATGTGGGCTTTCTAAAGATTTTTGTGACAAAAACTTCATGTGTTAAATCCTTAGAAATGCTGATATCCAAAAAATTAATTGTTGTAGTACTTAATTCAAAAGTGAACTCCAAAAAAGAAGTAAAAGAGTTCATTTCATCTATCAGTTGTGAACCCTGTTCGGGTGTCCCAGTAATAACCATAAAAATATCGTCTTGGTAACGTGTATACCAACCATTGATTTCACCAAATAGTTTGTGTGGAAAAAGGTATGTCTGCTCCCAAAAGGCCATTACAGCGTTGGCGAAACTACCCCCACATGGGGATCCCATTGCTACGCCTGAACGCTGTAAGAATATATCTTTTTGGAACATGAAATAGTTATTTTCTAACACTAGTTCCAGGATGTTAATAATTAAATCAACATCATTACCAGGGCATTTTTTTAATAATAAAAAGTCTCTAACCCAATCTAGACCTATGCTTTGTGGAATTGCTGTATATAGGTTTTTAATATCAGCTGTTAAAAAAATGTAATCTGCGTTGAAGGGGATATTGTTCAAGTTTTCTAAAACATGCCAAGAGTCTCTGCATATCTGTACCTCAGTCTTTAAATAAGCTTTTAGTTTATTGTCTACCCATTTAGCGCTAGAATAAGTTATTGAATTGCGACCATCAATTATGGGTCTAAAGGGCGGTGTAGAAATGTTTTTATGTAATTTCGGGACCCCAAACAAAATAGGAGTAAGGGGTGCCTGCATTGAAAAATAATGGTACATTTCAATAGTTATATGCCCTTCAATAAATAAATCACTTAGATGGTTCTTCAATTTCTGATATGCTTGATTCAATTCATTAAGTGAAACCTGTGTGTATTCATCCGCAGATAATAAATCATACATCTTCTCTACATAATCTGCCTCATGCATAAGAACTGCTCCTCCCCCTTTGTCTGGTTTCATCACTCGTATTTTGTGGACTTTGGCGTGTGTAATTAATTCCATCTCATTTGCGTGTAGTGACTTACATAACCTACATTCATTATACAGACTTCTCAGTTGCATTTCAGTTATTTTTTCAAATGTTAAGAGATTCTGATCCAAAGGCGGATTAAACACACTTGCCACGTATTCATTGGATCTTTGAGAAACATCCTGTTCACCAAATAATATTTTCAAATTTAATTTGCGTAAGAATAACTTTAAATCACATAAAACATTGCTTAAATTAAATTTGGAAGGTAATACATATGTAAACCCCTTAGCTAACAGTTCAACAAATTCAGAACAAGTTTCCCAGTCCGTATAGTTATAGATTTTAAAGTCACTAGTCTTACTTGTAAGAATTTTCGGGAACTGGGTATCGTGTGTTATCTTTTCCGCTTGTTGTATCCAAATTTGTTGTTGCCCTTGCGGTTCCAGTTCGTTTTCTTCTGTGTATTCGAGCGTACTTGCTGAAAACCCTGTTGTTTGTCGTATTTATTATTGTGTTGATTTCTTTGTTGTTGTTGTTGTTGATCCTGTTGCTTTTTGTTATTATTACTATTGATGCGTTCACTACGCCTAGGGTGCTGAGGAGGTTCATCATCATGGGAGAGAATGCTGGTATCGGCTTCTAAAAATGCATCAAGTTCATCTTCTGCTGCCATGCTTGTTGTTACGTTGAATTGTGCCGTCGATGCGGGTGTACCACGCTGGTTACTAAGCGTGGGGGGATCTGGGTAGGCGAGACCTTTTTCGTAAGCAAGCTTATCTCTATTGATTTTCCTCTTTTTAGTTTCAGTTATTTTATAAATGAGTGCTGCTATGCTTGTAAAGGACCTGGCATAGTCGTATTCATACTTGTTAAAATCAGAATGAGATTTAATAATTCTGTCCAAGGTTGATAGTCTTTCCCTCAAAATGTCTATTTGTTTGGTATATTCCGTGATAAGCAAATCAAGAAACTTAAAGCCTTGTTGATTAAAGTGATCAATTAGTTGAAGATGGAATTCTGATTGTCTAATTGTGCCGGAAGGGTATTTCCATTGTCTTAACCCTTTTGGCACAATTTTCAGATTTTCCCTCAAAATGGAGGGGAAAAGGTTT